>NC_061853.1:14817419-14854919 GCF_019202785.1 Penaeus chinensis | reverse complement strand
AAGATGTTCATTCAGCCAGTGAGAGAGTAAAAATCCATTTCACAGTAATTATGGGAGATTTTAATGCCAAAATAAGTCAAAAGATCGAAGGAGAAACCGTAGTAGGGAATCACGGAATAGGCACTAGGAATGAGAAGGGACAAATGCTAATCAATTTTGTGGAGGCTCGATCACTCAATATCATGAATACATTCTTCGAAAAAAACTAGAGCAGAAGTGAACATTGAAGCTGCCATCTGGCATTAAAATAAAAAAATTGACTCCATAATTTCAAATAGGCGCTATTATTAATATTGATAAAGTAAATGTTGGCAGTGCTTGCATACCTTCTCACTTGCAATTGCAACCGCTGGCTAGCCATTGCGAAAAAGGGAGCAACTCTGCATAAGCTTCCCCTGCCAGTTCACAGCCTCTCCGTCATCGAGACTTCTGCAGTGCCTCCTCGTGGCCACCCATGGAAACTGGGCATCTTGCGGTCCCAGGCTAAATCGTGGGTGATCTCGGAGCAACAGGAGGCCCCAAAGGTACAGGGCCATTGCCCACCTGTGTGTGGACACTCCCTAGCTCCATACCAATTCCTGCCCCTTAGCTATCCTAGGGTTAATAGGCGGGTCGGGGGAGGTGGGCCTTGCCAGCCCCCCTCTTCCCAGATAATTCACGGACAACGCCTGTTGTAAATAGATATGCTGGGGTGCTGTCTCTCCCACCCAGCAAGGGAGGCAGGCTTTGGGTCCTGGAGGGCAAATCTTAGAGCGCAGAATGGGAACAAGAATTACTCATCCTGCCTGCATCTGACATGTGCCAACCCAGTATGAGGTCTGTTGGGCAAATCCCATCGGCAGATGTTGGGCCCCACAACCTCCTACTGATGTTTGCAAACTTTATGTGAAAGAAGCATTCTATGCTAAACTCAATTGACAATTGTCCTTGGCGAGACATTTGCTTTGTTCTGGGCGACTTCAATATGGTATCAAGCTGGCTATGAGATGTCTATCAGCCCCTGTCTCGGGAGCTGATACCAGTAGTTAGAACAGCTCTTTCTCTGGGACTTTGCAAGGTCCCAGAGATTGAGGATTTCTGGCTCCCGGTATTAGCACTCAAACCTGCATCGCTGGACATGGTATAGCGATACTGGTACTGTGGCCGTCGAGATCGATCACAGTCTTATCAGCACTCGATGGAGGATCCTACAGAATTGCAGAGTTTGCCGGAGTGACGAGTTCTGTGGTACCGACCATAGGCTGGGAGTGGCTACCCTACAGGTCCACTTCAAAACTCCTTGTCCCTCCAGGAGGAGGAGTGTGTCCATGGGTTTGAAACGGCAGTCTTTGATCGATTCACAGAACTTGAAAACCTGACAAACCCAATTGCTCTGTGGGAGTCCTTCAAGAGCGAAACACGTGCTTGAAGGAGACCATTGGCGTATGCCCAAGGGCAAGGCAGAACTTCATCTCTCTGGAGATATTGGAGGCCACTGTAGTGTGCTGCATGGCTCGACTAAATGTCAATCAATATATGCATCGTTTTTTTTTTTTTTTTTTTTGTGCGAAGGGCTCAGACACTGCTTAGAAGGGGCAAGGAACAGTTCATCAGGAATCTTGATGAGGAGGTTGAAGGCCATTTCTTGGTTAACGACCTTCGCCCTGCCAACCAAGCTATGAGATAGCTGAACTCTAAGCCCTCCTCGCAGATGACTGCAGTCTACTCAGTAGATGATGGACAGATCATCCCAAATATTGTTGGGGTTTGTGGATTCCGGGCTAAGTATTTTGAGCAGCTGTACCAGGTAGACCCTCCAACAGTTACCTTGGATGCATGTGGTATCATAATGCCTGTGCTGAACCCACCCATCAGCGAAGGACCTCCTACCCTAACGGAGTAGGGTAGGAGGCGATTTCTAAGCTGAAGAGTGGGAAAGCTGCATGCAGATGTGATATCCCTGCTGAACTGCTAAAGGCTGGGGGTGAACATATGACTGCCATCTGGCAGTCAAGACTGCACTACTCATTATACCAGGCAAGGTTTTCGCCCACATACTCCGGAAATGGATCCACGACCACCTGCTAAGAGACTTGAACAGTCTGGATTCACTCCTGGCAAGTCCACAATAGATCGTATCCTAGCGATAAATTGAAAAATTGTTGAATGCTGTTGTGAGTTCAGTCATGGGTTGCTAGCAGCCTACATCGACCTCAAGGTGTTAAACTCAGTGCATCGAGAATTGTTATGGGAGATTCTGAAACTATGGGGAATTTCGATATGGATTATTGGCATAATAGCAAGCATATATACCGGTACTGAAAGTACTGTAAAGTGTGGTGGGGGGCTGTCAAACTTCTTCCCTGTTAATTCAGGGGTGAAGCAAGGCTATTGTCCTTGCACCAACACTTTTCAACACCTGCATGGACTCGATAATAGGCAAAGCTAATATTCAAAGTGAGTGTGGAGCAACACCGGGCAATATCAAGGTCTCAGACCGTGACTTTGCCGATGATGATGCTATCCTATCTGGAATCACTAGTGGCGGCTCTTGATGCGTATAGGAATGAGGCAAAGAGATTTGGACCAAGACCAAGATTCAGGACTTTGTTAGGCCATGCGCCCTTGAGGATGATATATATGTATATTATACATACATATACATATACATACATATATAAATATATATATGTATACCTATAGATAGAAAGATAGATAAATAAATAGATATGGATTTATATATATGTATGTGTATATATAATTTTATATATATGTAAATATATATATATATATATATATGTATACGCACATATATATATATATATATATATATATATATATATATATACACATATATATAAATAGATAAATAGGCAGATATGGATTTATATCTATCTATCTATCTATCTATCTATCTATCTATCTATATATATATATCAGACACATATATATGAATCCATATATATAAATCCATGTATCTATCTATCTACATATATATATATATATATATATATATATATATATATATATATTTATATGTATATATATATATGTATATATTCATGGATATATATATATATATATATATATATATATATATATATATATTATACATATGTGTATATATATATGTGTGTGTGTGTGTGTCGTGGCCAGCTCCGTCAACAGACGCTACTCCCCGATTTTACCGTCGTTGATTTACAATCAACCATCTGTCGTGGCGAAATGCTTTTTATATATTCACACGAAATTGTTAAAGGACCGGGATAAGTTACCGCTACAAGTAGAGCATGGGTTCTACATTAAAGAAAATTATACTTAAAGGGGGAGGGGGATTATTTTAATTTAGGATGATTCGTTTTGAACAGTTTTTTATCTATTAATTTTCTAGGTGCGATCCCTTAGCCATTTTGATGTTTTCATATATTCCATTTTTTTTAGTTCCTGTTCTTAGTTTGATATTTTCGTGACTTTTTATTTCAATTACCTTTTTTGTTCTTAGTATTGTCATTTTAATTAATTCCTACAATCTATAATTAATTTTAGATACGTTAGTTTTTAGGGTTCTTTTACATTTAATACACCATGTGAGAACCGTCGGCCAAGAAAATGGGCGGGGTCAAAGTTTATCTGGTCACCTTAGATTTTGACGAGATATGGTCAGGTTTTCTGCCAGAGGGGTGGTTGGGGCAAGGAGGCCCGAAAGATAGGGTTCAGCTTCGGAGTAATTGGTCGTGTACGTGTGGTGGTAGAGAGGTCGCAGCGGTAGACAGGTAGGTAGGCCGACACTTAGAATTATTATTTTTATTTATTTTATTGTGCTTTTTTAAATTCTTTTTAATTTTATACGGTTCTTAATGCTGAAGTACACCTCATGGTTCACCCATTTACTGTTTTACCGTTTTAACTCTTCCGGATTTTAAATACACGTTCTCCTGATTTGAACTTCTACTATTGTTTCAATTAGTTCCTCGCCAACGTGATAACTATTGTAAAGGTAAAAGGAAGTAGATGGAAATATGTTGTAAAGTTAAAAGGATCGGTGACCTGGAAATAGTAAAAATCTAATTCACTTGTGTATGGAAATTTCAAAGGTGATTATCTTGAACTCCTGATTAATAGAATACACATCTGCAATGGTAAACAAAAGGAACTAGACAGAAACCGATAAGTAACTTAAGTTGAAATTTAAAGATAAGGACCCTCAGTAATAACGATAACAAATTAAATAATTAACGACTTTCAACTTTGAAACTTTTGTGGGAAATCAGTGCCTCCTTAAATAGTTAAAGTAGGCCTAAAACTAAAGTTCAGGTACTAAAATAAAGCATACAATTCAGATTAACGAGGTTCTCTTACCGGAGGATTTGTTTACCAACAAATCAGAGTAGGTATGCATGCGCAGTCTACAGAGGAAACAAGTGATTTAATCATTGTGGGCACCCGATCAATAAATACGCCTCGCACGGTTGCGCTAGTTTGACTGCTACCGTAGGAATTTCATACAAACGTTTGTTGTGAACGATCGCAGAAGGATTTTACGTAAACAGGTCGTTATCTGCCGCCCATAAAACCCTCTGTTGAGCGAAGCGTTAAGAAAAAAGCAACGATAAGTTATTCTTCATTTACACATTTTGCCGTCGTGGATCCCCCTTACCTGGGAGGTATAGGGGTTAACAGAAAATAATAGAAAAGTAAGAAATGACACAGTGGAAGGGATATCGAATAGTGAATTAGGATCTTCCTAATATAATGTACTGAATATAACCGAGACTCGCGAGTGTGATGTGTGCTCGCTTGCGCGTCCTCCCCCTCAGTTTAAACACGCCTATCAACTTATTGTGTCACCTCCACCGCAGGTCGTCCGTTGGGTTCTCGCGCACACCTGAAGAAGATAGATAGATAGATAGATAGATAGATAGATAAATAGATATATACAGAGAGAGATATGGATTTGTATATATATACATACATACATATATACGTATATATTATTTATAAATATATATATTGATAGATATATATGGATTCATTTATATGTGTATATATATATATATTTGTCTATATATGTTTGTATATATATGTATATATTTGTATATATATGTTTGTATATGAATATTTGTATATATATATTTGTATATATATATTTGTATATATATATATATATATACCATATAATATACATACATACATATATGTATATGTGTTCATACATACATACGCATCTGTGTGTGTGTGTGTGTGTGTGTGTGTGTGTGTGTGTGTGTGTGTGTGTGTGTGTGTGTGTGTGTGTGTGTGAGTATGCGTGTGTGTGTCTGTGTGTGTGTTTATATATATACAATTATGCATACACACATGCATACTCACACACATACGCACACACACTCACACAAACACGCACACACGTGTATGTAGATATATGAACATTTATATTTGAATATAATAATATACATATACATATATATATATATATATATATATATATATATATATAGCTATTCATTCCACTGCAGGACATAGGGTTCTCTCAATTCACTATTGAGAGGTTATATGGCAGTTTCACCCTTGCCTGATTGGATGCCCTTCCTAAACACTTGTGCCACGGCGGTGACTTCCCCTACGACACCTGCGTTTGACTTCTCAAGACGATATGTTGTGTTCTCGGGCTCAAGCTAGCAGTCAGAGCGCAGGCATTTTTACGACCGCCGCGACGGGGAATTGAACTTGGGACCACGAGGGTCCGAGTCCAGTGTTCTAACCACTGGATCATCGCGGCAGTCTATATATATATATCTATGTATGTATGTATGTATGTATGTATATATGTAAATATATATATATATATATATATATATATATATATTTATACACACACACAAAC
The DNA here is from genome assembly GCF_019202785.1 of Penaeus chinensis. NCBI lineage: Eukaryota > Metazoa > Arthropoda > Malacostraca > Decapoda > Penaeidae > Penaeus > Penaeus chinensis. The sequence continues at coordinate 14,849,059 of NC_061853.1, read as the reverse complement.
CAATTAGTGAATAAGTGGCTAATCACACACACGCTGCTATATGCATATAGTTTTTACACTAGCAAGCCATATATGGTTAAATTATCCTTTCTCTATAAAACTATGTAAGCCTAAAGCTGACCATTTTTTGTACGTTGGCGACATTCAGTCCATGAATGTCGCCATATATATATTTTTTAATAGAAATCGAGTAACATATTGTTATATATGAATCAAACTCAAAAGTTACTGTTGTTCCTTATCTACTTAAAGTGCAGAAAAACAAACAGTGTTGAATGTTACAATGAGGTCAAATGAGAAAACATTTAGCCTAGGCATGGCACTAGTCTCTGTATGATCGGCGACATTGCTAGGGGAAGTGTTAAATGTTTTACATGTATAGTTTTCAGGTAAAGAGCATTGGTGCCCAAAGTCGACAGTAGTATATTGTATTTTTGGCTTTAGGGGCTTCTATTTCCAGATGGATTAGAGATGGAAGGTACTTGACGGATTTCTGTTTTCCTGCTGTTGACTTGAAGAATTCTAGTTATGAGTACATTTACTAACTGAGTACATCTATTGATTGCATAATAATTAATTTGTATCAGGATATTTATTACCAAGGTTGACACAATTTTATGAATTTTATAACAGCATGAGCTCGTTTTTTTTTTCACAGTCATACCCACAATAAGATAATGATTTTATCACAGATGCCTTTACAAAGAGGACTATTGAGCTTTGCAGTTAAAATTGGCACAAGGTAATTGTTGCCTAGTAGTGCCAAATCTCAGCAAACACTTGGTTTACAATTCTCAAGAGGTACTTTAGTGGAAACACTGCATGGACTTGGGTAGCAAGACCTCAACAAAGTAATTTTACCAACTCAAGTTATTGTGACCAGATTATTGGTGACAGAATGCGGCAAACTGCGTCCTCTCATTTGATGAAGTTAAGTCTGCCATGAAACCAACTCCTGCCAGACCTATCAAAGATGAGAAACAGTAAGTTGGGAACCAGTTACCCCTAACAAAGATAGTAAAGAACCTTGAATATGGTATGGACTTTAAGAACATCATTTCTCGTATCTCATGCTGGGGCACGTTACATTAGTCTATATGTCTATGAGTCTTTGTGAGATGATGTAGTCAACTGTACCCCATGATCCGGCATAGGTACTTGTTATAAAAAGGCATCAAGACGCAACTCTAAGGCATTAGATAGCAAAGCTGGTTTTGAAGACACGTAGCTTGGACCTGCAAAAGTACGGGCATCTTTAAATATTCTTGCTGACGGTTTATGACTCCTGCTGCCAAACCAATCCGTCTACTGCCTTCCTTATCTGACAGCCCAGATACATGGACTGCACTCTAGGTATGTAAAGCTCTTTGTGACTTCGGCTTCCTCTCCGCAAGCATGTGTCAACTGAACAGGTTCCCCTAACAGACCCCCAAAATCCTGGATCTTGGTCTTGGTCCAGGAGACCTCTAGGCCTAAGGATAGCATAGCAACATCGTCAGCAAAGTCAAGGTCCATGACCTTGATATAACCCAGTGTTGCTCCACAGTGACTTTAGGTAATAGTTCAGCCCATTAGCTGGTCCATGTAAGTGTTGAAAAGCCTCACTTTGGTGTTAACAGGGAAGAAGTATCAGGCTTTCCCATAGCGATTTACGATGAAACTTTCCAGGAGTGAATCCAGACTGCTGCGGTCTCTGGTGCCTTAGTGAATCCGTTTCAGAAAATGTAGACGAAAACATTGCCTTGCATACTGAGCAGTGTGATACCACGGTAGTTGCTACAGTCCCAACGATCCCTTTTCCCCTTCCAGAGAGGGATGACCACGCCCCTCAACAGGTCCGGGGGAATGCAACAAGACTTCCAGATGGCAGCCAGGACAGTATGCAAGTCCTGTGACATGTATTCACCCCCAACCTCTAGTAGTTTAGCAGGGATGTTACACACGCCCGCAACTTTCCCACCCCTCAGCTTAGAGATCACTTCCTCAACCTTAGTTAGGGCAGGAGGTTCCTCGCTGGAGTTCAATTTTCTCAAGGTTTGGTTGGCAGGACGAAGATCATTTACTAAGATATGACCTTCAACCTCCTCAGAAAGTTTCCTGATGAACTGTTCCATAACCCCTCTCAGCAGTGTTAAGGTTGTGTCTGAACTGATATCCCAACCTAAATTGACCTACGGACTATTCTTGGTCATAGAATTCGGATATAAAGCACCATGGAAATAGTATGCAAATCCTTGGAAAAATGTTTTCCTTTTGTGTTTTGTTTTTATTCCATGCTTTTGTAATTCTAAATCTTCCATATATAAAATGGATATAGATAAGAAGTGACTTCAGCTTTCTCTCCGCAAGCATGTATCGAAAATCCTGTGACTTGGTCTTGGTCCAGGAGACCTCTACGTCTACTTGCATTAAAGCTTACGTAATTCTGCTTTTAATTACAAATCCACATCTTTCCGTCAGTGTTATGAATATTCAAATACTTTTGACTGAAATCTATTGAAATCTCTCTCAAATCATGCGTTTCAGTCTCTCTTAACTGTCAAAGTAAAAGAAAAAATGAAGAAATAGATTTTTTGTTTTATATCGTGTACCTACTCACCAATAACTATATTTCCTTTCAGCTACTTGGGTCCGACGGCCTTTTGAAGATGACGATGAGCTTCAGCCTGCGGAAGGGAAGATGTATCTGACTGACTTCCAGGTCGAGAAATTTACCTATTACTTTACCGATGTTTTTGATCACAACAAAGACCGAATAATCACCATTGAGGATATCTATGCTCTCAACGAAGTAAGATTATCATTTCTCTCAGTCTGTATGTCTATTTGCATGAGAATCTATTCAATCATCTCCCTATAAATGTGTGCAGTGTTTTTCATTTATATAATCAAGCTAGTAGGTTCCAGCGTTCGACATGCCTGTGTATAGAATCAGAAATATTGTAATGATCTCTCAGAGTCTCCCTCTCCTGTCCTCCCTTCTCTCTCTCTCTCTCTCTCTCTCTCTGCTCCGTCTCCTTGTGTGTGTGCGTGTATATATATATATATATATGTATATATATGTGTGTATATACATAACTATATATATACATATATATGTGTATATATAGACCTATATATGTATGTATATATATCTTTTTAGGCTTCTCTCAATTCACTATTTAGAGGTTATTATGGCAGTGTCACCCTTGCCTTATTGGATGCCTTTCCTAATCAACTGCAGTTCGGCGCGCTAACACAGCGGTGACTTCCCCTACGACAGCCTCTGGGTTAGTACAGTGTTAACGTGTAACGTGTAGTCCTCTCATCCGTGGGTCGGCGGTTCGCGCCCCACCCAGGCGCGGGAGGTTGCAATCGTCGCCTGGAGGTTATTGCTGTGGCTTGGCACCACGGCGGGTAAGGCCTAAGCTCAGCCGAGTCAGCACCAACTGACACATGTTAGCGAGTCGGCATTAGTCGACATAGGCCGGGCTCCCCTTATGGGCATAGCCCGGGCGAGGCTCAGCTTAGCATATCGGACTTATCCTTATCCCCTACGACATCTGCGCTTGACTTCTCAAGGCGATATGTCGTTTTCTCGCCGTGAGATCAGGCATTTTTACGACTGCCGCGATGGGGAATTGAACTCGAGACCATGAGGGTCGAAGTCCAGTGCTCTAACCACTGGACCATCGCGGCAGTCATGTGTATATATATGTATGTATATATATATGTATATATATGTATACATATTCATATATATAGAGAGAGAGAATCATCATTTCTTTAATAACTATACATACATAACCACACGTACGTTTATGTATCTATATAGATAATCACTGTTTCTTGAATAACTATAAGAAAGGAAAAAAGCCAGAGGAACAAACGGAAACAGAAGGTGAGTACCGCCACGCGAAGGAGTCTTTTAACTGACGCACGATGAGAGCAGCCCGCGGCTGTCGGAGACGTGAGAATGGGAAGTGAAGGAGAGAGGAGAAAGAGCGAGAAAAATAAAAAAGGTTTGGTGGTGATCTCGAGCCTCAAGCTCAGAGATGAGAACAATAGTGTAGTGCCTTGAGTGCCCGGCCCAGTAGAGCTAAGAAAACGGAAAAAGCGTGTGTTGGGGACGTTGCAGGCCCTAAATACAGGGAGTAAAAAGGTGCGATGAAAAATCACACACACACACACACACACACACACACACACACACACACACACACACACACACACACACACACACACACACACACGCAGACACATATACAAACACAATGTATTTACTACAAATCAGCGAGAAAGGTTATCAAGGGAGAGAAATGTACAAAGTAGTGACCATAAGAACTCTTTCTTTGTTCATAATTCCATCTGATCTCTGCAACTGGACTAACCTTCCGTCGTATATATACATACATACATATATAAACATACATGCACACATAGATACACACACACACACATACACACACACACACACACACACACACACACACACACACACATATACACACACACACACGTATGTTTGTATTCATATATTTACATTTCATATACTTATATATTCATATACACACGCACACACACACCACATTTTTTTATATATATATACACACATATACATGTGTATGTATAAAAGATGAATATGTTTGTGCATATATATATATGTATATATGGACACACACACACACACACACACACACACACACACACATATACACACACACATGATTTATTACAAACACGACACCAATTTCGAAATCATATATATATATATATATGTATATATATTTATGTATGTATTTATATAAGATATATATGATATACATATGTATATACACATAAATATATTTATATATGTGTGTGTGTATATATATATATACATATAATATAAATTTACTTATTTATTTATCTGTACATACATATATACAATTATATATACACATATATTTATATATTTATATATGTATATATATATATATGAATATATATTTATATACATATTCGTATACACATACATACACACACACACACAAACACACACACACACACACACACACACACACACACATATATACATATCTACATACAGATACACACGTATTTATGTATATATATACATAGATATATACTTATATAGATAGACAGATAGTTATAGATATATATGTACATATATATATATATATCTGTGTGTGTGAGTGTGTGTGTGTGAGTATGTGTGTGTGTGTGTGTGTGTGTGTGTGTGTGTGTGTGTGTGTGTGTGTGTGTGTGTGTGTGTGTGTGTGTGTGTGTTTTGTGTATATATATATATATACACATACATACATATATATATATATATATATATATATATATATATATAAATATATAGTAGGCTCCTTCAGTCTAGAGAGACCATGGACTGCACGTCTAGTTCGGCACTGATTGATTGATTGACTATTTGAAATTATCTGCCGCGTAAACAGCGAAGGTCATTAGCGGCGAACACCTTGTTAGACTGAAATATTAAAATATTTTAAATGTTAAAAATCTATCAATAAATGTCATAAATAACAATAAATATTATATTAAAAATCAAAGCATAAACATTGTGCTCTAAGTGTATAAAATTATTGTATAAACATTATGCATAATTAAATTACAGTACATTTTTCAGTGTATATGGCGGAGACAAGAACCTACGTCTTTGTTCTGAGAATGTTGCACATCTTTCCACTACATGTGCGATTGTTAATGGCTCTTGGCATTACTCACAGCGTGCTTCACTTTCAGCCATCATTGGCCCATGAGTCAGTCTTGTGTGCCCGATTCTTAGCCTTGTTAATATAACTTCTACTTGTCGGTTGGGATGGATGCTAATCACCCAACTGCCATGGTCATCTCTAATCTTTCGCAGTTTGTTTCTAGACGTATGCTTCCATTGTTCCCTCCATTTATCGCGAAGACAACTCCTGATGCTGGCACCCAACATAGAGTTATCTTTTTATGGACGTCCCTCTCCACTGGATGTGATGAGTTTAAGCTCTTGATTGCTTGCAAGGCACTACGAGAGTCACATTATATTACAATAGACTTGTTAGTGAGATCTCTGGTCATCTTGACTGTTGCAAGGATAGCAGCAGTGAAGATCGAGGCTTTCTGCTCACTGCTGCAAAGCCCACACCATTTTCAGATTTTGAACCATCAGGATATATTGCATCTGATCCTTGGTACTTAGGAGTGTATTGAAGAAATCTCTCTCTGATTTCTGCTTCGGATCTCTCCCCTTTCCGACCAAATCCAAATCCAGCTCGACTTGATTGGTCCAAGGGGAGAATTGGGGAGTTCCAACAGCCAGAACATTAGTGAGATTTAAATTAAGATCTTCCACAAGATTCCTCATTCTCCTACAATAGGATTGGCTATCCTCAAGGGGGTTGAAAACCAGTCTGGATGTAGGAGATCCCGGAATCCTTTGTAGTCTCGTGTAGTAAATAAGATTCATGTAGTCCCGGTATAATGAAAGAGGTGGTTCTCCACTTTCAGCATACAGGGACTCCACAGGTAAAGACCTGGAAGCCCCTGTACAGATTCTGAGATCTTCATTATGAACCGAGTTCAACATCTAGAGAACAGAGGGAGATGCAGATGAATAAGCCTCACATCCATAGTCAAGTTTACTACGAATAAGTGCTCGGTAAAGCCGCAGAAGCATTGTGCGGTCTGCACCCCAAGATATGTGTGAAAGAACCCGCAAAATACTAAGTGCTTTTGTAGTTTTCACATTTAACTGTTTGATGTGAGGCACCTATGTAAGCCTGGAGTCAAAAAGGCTCTTGGACAAAATGCAGTGGGAAGGATAGAACTTTCCTCTTTTTATGGAAATGCATAGCCATGGAGAAAATTTGAACCCATGGTATGTTGCTCATTGCACAACCTGATTTATTGCAGTCTGCATGTGTCCTTGCACATCCTGTAAGCTTCCTCCTTGAGCAGTACAGTGTAAAGTCATCCACACACAAACTACATTAGACAGCACTTGGAATGACCTTTACAATGTCATTAATAGCAATGGCAAACAGGGTCACACTTAAGACACTCCTTAGCAAGGAAGCTTTGTATGAAGGTAGGTAATGCTCCTCTTACACCAATGTCATACAGCTTCATGAGTATACCATGCTTCCAAGTGGTATCAAAAGCCTTTTCAAGGTCAAAGAACACTGCTAACATGTGACGTCGCTGTGCGAAGGAATTCTGTATAGCAGTTTCCATCCTCACAAGTGCATCTGTGGTCGATCTAAATTTTCTAAATCCATATTGATATGGGGTCAGCACGTTTTCCTTTTCTAGCAGCCATGTCAACCTAAAGTTTACCATTTTCTACATCCACTTGCTGATACAGCTGGTGAGAGAAATTGGTCTATAATTCCCATTCCTGCCAGGTTTAGGGACAGGAATGATTATACCTCTTTTCATGTGGATGGCACTGTTCCCTCCCTATAGATCCTATTGAATAGGTACAATAGGAATTTTTGGGAGCTCTCCAGTAAGTGAGATATCATTTCGTATGGAATATCGTCACTTCCTGGGGCAGTCTTATGGAAGAGCTGCAAAGCAGAGTCCATCTCCCTGTGCAAAACTGGCAAGTTGTTGCAACATCTGTTTTGTCTGTGAGGATTATGCTATCTATCTTTAGAGCAGGTGGTGATATGAATGTGCTCTTTCCAGCGCTCTTACGCACCTTGTCCTATACCTATGCTAAAGGAGTTAATCAAGGAGACATACTGCCTCCACGATGTCCGTCTAGCCTCCTTTAGCACTTGTTAGCCTTGGCTAACGTCATTTTAACTGCCTTAACTGTGTGTGTGTGTGTATATATATTCATGTGTGCATGTATGTTTATATATGTATGTATGTATATATACGACGGAAGGTTAGTCCAGCTTATTGGTATTCATCAGACCACCATGGTACCGGCCCGCTACTTCTGGGAATTGATGTCTCTGCTGAAAGGTGAATTTGTGATGTGAAGTGATTAACAGCATCTTGAACACACTGGAAATCATTCACAGATCATTGCAATACTGCAATTGATCTAAAAAGATTCCAGTTTGCATGTTCAAGTCGCCATCTCTGCACTCCATTGGCTGGAATACCATTCACCTCTTCCAAAAGTATTGGAATGTGGTCGCTTCCATGTAAGTTTTCCATGACCTGCCAAGTGAAATTCAGCTGTGAATCAGGTGAACCAATTGACAGGTCAATATTGGAGAACGTCCCAGTTTGAATTTGGAAATATGTGGGTGCATCTACTTTTGAGAACAAGGACTCCAAGGCCCTTCCTCGAGGGTTGCACAAAATGAGGCAACTGCCTAAGTAAATCTTCCAAATCATCTATGTTGAGATTATGTGGAGGGAGGTAGATGGATGCAGCAGTGTAAGGTTGTGTCAAGCCTATTCTCACAGTCTTCAACTGCAGTGTCGTCTGAAGGTGGATGGCCTGGAGGGGAATATCCTGATGTACCATCACTGCTACTCTTCCATGAGGTCCATTATCAAAGGTTCCATAATGGGCAACATCTCACAGGGAAATTGGATGATTTTCCCTGGTCATAATCTCTTGTATACATACACAAATTGGATTACATGAAGCTATCAGATGTTGCAGTTTTTCCCATTTTGCATGAATTCCCTGACAATTCCATTGGATTAGGGTATCCAGTTCTTCCAGTTGACAACCTACTTCATAAAGTGTTTGGCAGCACCTGCGGTTAAGGCCCGCCCTACACCTTTAGGTGTAGGGCGGGCCCTTTCCAGCATCTTGGGAATACCTTTTGATGGGTTGTATACCTGTGGAACTAGTTTCCACAGCTTTCCTTTGGAATGGCTCAGGATTTCTTTGCTTGGGCAAAGAACAGATCTGAGCCTCCGGTTCAGGAGCATTCTGTCTAGCAGCGGAGGCCCCTGTGGATGTGGTGGCCTCTGGAGCCCTGCCTGGTGGCTCCAAAGACCCGACTCTATGAGGAGTCTTTTGAACAGGGTCAGGATTCCTGTGCCTGTGCAAAAGGTGTACCTGAGCCTTTGCTTCAGGGGCATTCTGCCCAGCAGCAGAGGCCCCTGTGAATGTGGTGGTAGCTGGAGATGTCACCGTTGAGGCCTCTGGAGCCTTAACTGATGGCTCCAAAGGCCTTACTTTGAGAGGAGTTTCCTCAATAGATCCCTCACTCCTACTCCGTTTCTGGTGGAACAACTCATCAGAGGCAGTTTCAGCATTTGAGGACTGAGGTTTAAAGGTAGTGGCAGAGTGTGTGGTGTTAAAAGTATTGGAGGGTAAGGGATGGCCGGAAGGAGGATGGGCTAGAAGTGAGGAAAAGCAATTATTACCAATACTTTTTTTTTTTTTTTTTTCAAACTTGTACCTTTTGCATTGCTTAAAAGAAGCTTCACGATCTTCTTTGCAGTGGTAACAGCATATTGGACCTGGACAGTTGTCATTTCCTTGATGATCTGTTGTACCATACTTGGTTGTCCATTTTCCTTAAAATGGCAAGTGTTGGCTCCATGCCCATAACCCTGGCATAGGGTTGGGAACATATGGCTTTACCTAATTGTGGTACCAATGATTCAAAAGTTAGAAGAGCTGGTGTCGACTGTCCCAAACCATCAGCTTTCTTCTTAAAACGTTTTACTGCCACTACACTAAAATTCTTTAGTTCTTCTAACAGTTTCTCCTCAGAATACCTTATCAGGTCTCGGGAAAAGACAATTCTCTCACACTGATTGAGTGTTTTCTGAGAAGAACATGAAACTTGAGCCCCAGGAATGTCGCATATCGCAAGCAGACGGTCACTCTCGTCTGGTGACGAAATCTCAACTATCAGGCTATCATCTCGCTGTGGGGTGATGCAAGGATCACGCTGACATACCTCAACTATCTTCGAATGTACTTAAAAAATATCAAGATCAATGATAGATATACCATCGATGGTCTTCACTACTAGGTATTTTCCCAACAGCCGCAGGGGTAGTGAGGAAATATATGCAGTCACTCTTACAGTGCCGACTGGACAGTGCCTGCTTGACCCTAGCCACGTTTGACCAGCTGACTCCTCTCGGCCTTAATCAAGCCACCCGTCTAACCAGAATAGAGGACCAAAGAGGTGTGTTGCTAGCTGCAGGGCGCAGCGTGCAGCATCGCTCAACCTCCAGGACTCCTGTCTCCTGATAATACGGGACGCCACGCACGGCAAACACATGTGGGAGAGTTCTCCCTGGTCCAAGATTGAATGAACCAGGGGTGGGTGCACCATCCCCTCTCATAGGCCTTGGTGCACCATTTTGTATGGATAGCACTCTGGTACAGCTCACCAGCTCATTGGGACCTCAAGCCCCCCACCGTGGCAAGGCGGCTTCCGTTATGGGGATTCGGCACTGAACATCGCTTTCTGTGGCTGACCAGTCTGATGTGGACGTGGTAGTTGCCAGGTAAAGGTAGAGGCAGGTTAGACTGTTTGACTACGGCGTTTTCTCTTTTGTCGCTTCTCCTCGGACTGCTGTCTGACTGATGTTTCGAAATGGGAGGTCCCTTCCTTCATGGTCTGCTTCCAGGAGTCCCTGTCAGTTGCGACAGCTTTCCAAATGTGCAAAAACTTGTCAAGGGCTTTCAGGTCTTGTTTGCTCAAGTGTTTGTAGTGCAAGGACAGTCTTCTTGTTGGGCGCTTTTTGTTGCTGTGAGATCTTTTGATATGCGCCCATTGTTCATACGCACAATGTGTCCAACCCATTGCATGCCTCTTTGCTTGAGGGTAGTGTACATACTGGGGACACCGACTCTCTCTAGGACAGTGTTTGACCTATAATGTAATGCCCAGAATATTTAGCCATCAGTCTTGGTGGTAATGCAGGGTCCAAAATTCGCTTCCATAGAGGAGGGTCCTCATCACACAGGCTCTATAGAGCTTGATCTTGGTGTGTTGGTATTTGACCACACTCTCTTGGTGAGGCCCAACATGGTGGTAGCTGCCTTGCTGATGCACCTGTTGATTTCTGTATCCAGGGACAGGCTGTCACAGATGGTTGAGCCCAAGCACATGAAGTCATGGACGACTTCTAACTCGTAGTCAGCAATCTCGATGTTTGGTGGGGTGTCCATGCCCAGCCCCATAACTTGAGCTTTCTTTAGATTGATGGTGAGCCCAAAGTCCTTGCAGTCTGTACTAACTCTGGTGATGAGGTGATGAAGGTCTTTTGCTGAGTGTGTTGTAACTGCAGCATCATTAGCAAAGAGGAAGTCACGCAAACATTTCAGCGAAGGCCTTGGTCAGGGCTATGAAGGCAATCTAGAGTAGTTGACGTTGCTCCCAACACTTTTCCTGCAGCTGTCTAAGGGAGAATACCATGTCAATGGTGGATCTGTCGCCCCTGAAGCCGCACTGGGACTCTGTGTAGACTCTCGGCAAAAAAAATGCCAACGATGCTCAGGAGGGATATACCGCGATAGTTGTTACAATTGCTCCTGTCGCCCTTGTTTTTGTAGAGAGTAACATTGTTGGCATCACACACGTCTTGAGGGACGGCTCCTTCTCTCCAGCAGAGGCAGATGGTCTCGTGCAGCTCAATATATATATATATATATATATATATATATATATATATATATATATATATATATGTTTGTGTGTGTGTGTGTGTGTTTGTGTGAGTGTGTGTGTATGTAAGTATGTATGTATATGCACACACACACACATAAATATATATATGTGTGTGAATATATTTATACTGCTTAATAAATATATAAATATATATGTATATATACACAAAAATAGTATAAGTATACATCAACATATGTATATATACACACACAATATGTATGTATATATATATATGTATATATATATATATATATATATGTGTGTGTGTGTGTGTGTGTGTGTGTGTGTGTGTGTGTGTGTGTGTGTGTGTGTTTGTCCGAGGAATTTGAATTGTCGTACTCAGATCAGTTCTAGAAAGTTGCGTCCCTGGCCGACTCTTCTGCGGATACCCTCGTTGGACACTCGGTCAGTGTGATAGAAACCCATTTCCGCGGCCTCTATATTTCGCTGAGTGTCAGTCGTTAGTATTCAACTCGCAACCTTATAGGAGAGTCGACCAGGCAAAGGTTTTAACGATCTCTGATTTTTATTTGCATTGAGTGCTTGCTGTCTGTTAGGATGTTTCGGAGTTTGGAGAATGCATCTTTTGCTAGTCCGATTCTCCGTCTGATTTCCTTCTTGCAACGAGCATTTGAGGTGACAAGAGCTCCTAAATAATTGATGGAGGAGACCTGCTGGATTTCTACATCTTGTTTCGATGACCAAGTTGGTGGGACGTCTGACTTCGAAATGACTATGCATTTTGTTTTCTTGCTGTTGGTATAGAGGTAAAGGTGTTCGATGGCTTCCACAACAGCATAACGATGGTTGTTGATCTTGTAACCATTGATAACGATTCTTCAATATCCTGCACGATAACTTCGTGAAGTGAAGAGGTCATGTGATATCACACAACCTTGCTGGATCTCTTGATGGGACACCAGTTAGTTGTTCCATCGGATAGGTGGACTACGTTAGAATACATGTCAGAATTACATCTCAGGGATTGTTTTAGAAAGTACTGGTGATGGCAGAAAGTAAAATTAATTTCTTGGTAATTATTTTGATTTTAGTTATTTCCTACTTTTAAAAAGATAGTTTCACATATGTATTGTCTTTTTTAACACTAGAAGCAGTGTGTTGGTTCCAGAATATCTTACAAAGGGAAGTGTTAGTAATTTTATACAGCAGTTTCACATATCAATGGAGTTGTTTATCAGTGGAGGCAGTGCGTTGGTTCGATAATATTTTACAAAGGAAAGTATTAGTAAATCTATTAAACAAAAACATGGATACCCATTTGTAATAATAAATCTATACGAAATTTAATATTGCCATGAAAAGCTGACCTGTTGCTACACAAATTTTACTGCTGTTGATTTTGTCATAAATATGGGATGTCCGAAGTGAAGGTTAGTTTTCGGTAAATTTTTGCCTGGAAGGTGTTGTTATTAGTGGTAACTAACGTATACAAAACCTCATAAGCATATTTGAAGCTCGGATGTTTCGAGTTAAAATGCCAAAAAAGGTTAACGTGTGAAAGGTGTTTGAAAAGGAGAAAGGTGTCATCCATGTATCGACGATAATGAACGGATTTAAACTCAGACGGGCATTGTTAAAGCCACTTATGTTGATGTTCGTAAAAGGTAGAAACAACCTAATAGAAATTGCTACACCGTCTGTTTGTCTATATAAGCAACCATTTAATATGAAAACTGACTAATGGGCTGCAAATTCAAGTAATTCTTGAAGTTATCGTTTGATAAACCAAATGTGTTGAGATGAGTGCTGTTCATATTATTGTGACAATTATAATAGTCTCACTAGCAGAGGTTTAGCTGTCTTTGAAACGGTTGAATAAATATCAAATTCTTCGACTGTATTATTCTATCTCTTCATTCTTTCGACGCCTGAATTGCAAACTCATTATGGAATATCCATTATTTTATGTATCAGGAGCAAGTATGGCAAGACGACATTCAACAAGATACGATGCAAAACCTATAGGGAATGATAATAATGATAAAAATATACATACATACATACATATGTATGCACACACACACACACACACACACACACACACACACACACACACACACACACCCACACACACACACACACACATAAACGCGCGCACACACACACACACACACATATATATGTGTGTATGTGTGTGTGTGTACATACAAACATACATATATGTAAATATATTTATATATATATGTGTGTGTGTGTGAATGATAAAACACTCTCGGTGTTGATACTATGGAAGAAAAACCCACAATGCAATGCTAGATTTATTGAAAGTGAGTCTACAGTTTCGAAATCCACTTAGATAACATCCTCAGGTCTGAAGAGGAACGGGGGTATAAGAGAGAGAGAGAGAGGAATAAATAGAGATGCATATAAATATGCATGTATATAAATGTAAATATATACATATTCATATATATTTATATGTACACACACACACACACACACACACATATATATATAGTGATGAGGTCTTGGCGGGAGGAATGATTGGATGAAATACTGAAATCAGTTCGCTCGGCAGGAGGCCAGTTATGAAGGACTTGCCTTTATGCCCGAAGATGCGTTGAGGTAGCCATCGTGATGTCAGGGCTTTAGTTCATAGGTTACTTGATGAGTTCAAAAGTGTTGGTGTTACTGAAAACAAAAGTAAACTCATATATATATATATATATAAAATCATCATCATCATCATTTGGGAGCTAACGCCGGCAGGGGCACATAGCCGCATCCACCCTTTGCTGTATTACGAGGGTCCCTCATGGCGAGCCGCCAGGCAGGGGCCCGACCCATCTCTGGTTCCTCACGACAGGTTTGATCGATCTACCCAAGCCACGACCTTCTCGGTCGCAGGATCATCCTGCGGGAATCGAGCCAAGTGGCCATATAGCCTGAGTTGGCGATCACGGATTGTGCAAGTAACGGGTCCTGTACCGGTCTCACGGTGCAGCCATTGGTTGGACTTTGTACCCCATGATCCGGCGCAAGGATCTGTTACAAAAGGCATCAAGACGAGATTCCAGAGCACAAGATAGCGTCCATAGCTTGATCTTGGTGTGTTGGTATTTGACCACACTCTCTTGGTGAGGCCCAACATGGTGGTAGCTGCCTTGCTGATGCACCTGTTGATTTCTGTATCCAGGGACAGGCTGTCACAGATGGTTGAGCCCAAGCACATGAAGTCATGGACGACTTCTAACTCGTAGTCAGCAATCTCGATGTTTGGTGGGGTGTCCATGCCCAGCCCCATAACTTGAGCTTTCTTTAGATTGATGGTGAGCCCAAAGTCCTTGCAGTCTGTACTAACTCTGGTGATGAGGTGATGAAGGTCTTTTGCTGAGTGTGTTGTAACTGCAGCATCATTAGCAAAGAGGAAGTCACGCAAACATTTCAGCGAAGGCCTTGGTCAGGTCTATGAAGGCAATCTAGAGTAGTTGACGTTGCTCCCAACACTTTTCCTGCAGCTGTCTAAGGGAGAATACCATGTCAATGGTGGATCTGTCGCCCCTGAAGCCGCACTGGGACTCTGTGTAGACTCTCGGCAAAAAAAATGCCAACGATGCTCAGGAGGGATATACCGCGATAGTTGTTACAATTGCTCCTGTCGCCCTTGTTTTTGTAGAGAGTAACATTGTTGGCATCACACACGTCTTGAGGGACGGCTCCTTCTCTCCAGCAGAGGCAGATGGTCTCGTGCAGCTCAATATATATATATATATATATATATATATATATATATGTTTGTGTGTGTGTGTGTGTTTGTGTGAGTGTGTGTGTATGTAAGTATGTATGTATATGCACACACACACACACATAAATATATATATGTGTGTGAATATATTTATACTGCTTAATAAATATATAAATATATATGTATATATACACAAAAATAGTATAAGTATACATCAACATATGTATATATACACACACAATATGTATGTATATATATATGTATATATATATATATATATATATATATATATATATATATGTGTGTGTGTGTGTGTGTGTGTGTGTGTGTGTGTGTGTGTTTGTCCGAGGAATTTGAATTGTCGTACTCAGATCAGTTCTAGAAAGTTGCGTCCCTGTCCGACTCTTCTGCGGATACCCTCGTTGGACACTCGGTCAGTGTGATAGAAACCCATTTCCGCGGCCTCTATATTTCGCTGAGTGTCAGTCGTTAGTATTCAACTCGCAACCTTATAGGAGAGTCGACCAGGCAAAGGTTTTAACGATCTCTGATTTTTATTTGCATTGAGAGCTTGCTGTCTGTTAGGATGTTTCGGAGTTTGGAGAATGCATCTTTTGCTAGTCCGATTCTCCGTCTGATTTCCTTCTTGCAACGAGCATTTGAGGTGACAAGAGCTCCTAAATAATTGATGGAGGAGACCTGCTGGATTTCTACATCTTGTTTCGATGACCAAGTTGGTGGGACGTCTGACTTCGAAATGACTATGCATTTTGTTTTCTTGCTGTTGGTATAGAGGTAAAGGTGTTCGATGGCTTCCACAACAGCATAACGATGGTTGTTGATCTTGTAACCATTGATAACGATTCTTCAATATCCTGCACGATAACTTCGTGAAGTGAAGAGGTCATGTGATATCACACAACCTTGCTGGATCTCTTGATGGGACACCAGTTAGTTGTTCCATCGGATAGGTGGACTACGTTAGAATACATGTCAGAATTACATCTCAGGGATTGTTTTAGAAAGTACTGGTGATGGCAGAAAGTAAAATTAATTTCTTGGTAATTATTTTGATTTTAGTTATTTCCTACTTTTAAAAAGATAGTTTCACATATGTATTGTCTTTTTTAACACTAGAAGCAGTGTGTTGGTTCCAGAATATCTTACAAAGGGAAGTGTTAGTAATTTTATACAGCAGTTTCACATATCAATGGAGTTGTTTATCAGTGGAGGCAGTGCGTTGGTTCGATAATATTTTACAAAGGAAAGTATTAGTAAATCTATTAAACAAAAACATGGATACCCATTTGTAATAATAAATCTATACGAAATTTAATATTGCCATGAAAAGCTGACCTGTTGCTACACAAATTTTACTGCTGTTGATTTTGTCATAAATATGGGATGTCCGAAGTGAAGGTTAGTTTTCGGTAAATTTTTGCCTGGAAGGTGTTGTTATTAGTGGTAACTAACGTATACAAAACCTCATAAGCATATTTGAAGCTCGAATGTTTCGAGTTAAAATGCCAAAAAAGGTTAACGTGTGAAAGGTGTTTGAAAAGGAGAAAGGTGTCATCCATGTATCGACGATAATGAACGGATTTAAACTCAGACGGGCATTGTTAAAGCCACTTATGTTGATGTTCGTAAAAGGTAGAAACAACCTAATAGAAATTGCTACACCGTCTGTTTGTCTATATAAGCAACCATTTAATATGAAAACTGACTAATGGGCTGCAAATTCAAGTAATTCTTGAAGTTATCGTTTGATAAACCAAATGTGTTGAGATGAGTGCTGTTCATATTATTGTGACAATTATAATAGTCTCACTAGCAGAGGTTTAGCTGTCTTTGAAACGGTTGAATAAATATCAAATTATTCGACTGTATTATTCTATCTCTTCATTCTTTCGACGCCTGAATTGCAAACTCATTATGGAATATCCATTATTTTATGTATCAGGAGCAAGTATGGCAAGACGACATTCAACAAGATACGATGCAAAACCTATAGGGAATGATAATAATGATAAAAATATACATACATACATACATATGTATGCACACACACACACACACACACACACACACACACACACACACACACACATAAACGCGCGCACACACACACACACACACACATATATATGTGTGTATGTGTGTGTGTGTACATACAAACATACATATATGTAAATATATTTATATATATATGTGTGTGTGTGTGAATGATAAAACACTCTCGGTGTTGATACTATGGAAGAAAAACCCACAATGCAATGCTAGATTTATTGAAAGTGAGTCTACAGTTTCGAAATCCACTTAGATAACATCCTCAGGTCTGAAGAGGAACGGGGGTATAAGAGAGAGAGAGAGAGGAATAAATAGAGATGCATATAAATATGCATGTATATAAATGTAAATATATACATATTCATATATATTTATATGTACACACACACACACACACACATATATATATAGTGATGAGGTCTTGGCGGGAGGAATGATTGGATGAAATACTGAAATCAGTTCGCTCGGCAGGAGGCCAGTTATGAAGGACTTGCCTTTATGCCCGAAGATGCGTTGAGGTAGCCATCGTGATGTCAGGGCTTTAGTTCATAGGTTACTTGATGAGTTCAAAAGTGTTGGTGTTACTGAAAACAAAAGTAAACTCATATATATATATATATATAAAATCATCATCATCATCATTTGGGAGCTAACGCCGGCAGGGGCACATAGCCGCATCCACCCTTTGCTGTATTACGAGGGTCCCTCATGGCGAGCCGCCAGGCAGGGGCCCGACCCATCTCTGGTTCCTCACGACAGGTTTGATCGATCTACCCAAGCCACGACCTTCTCGGTCGCAGGATCATCCTGCGGGAATCGAGCCAAGTGGCCATATAGCCTGAGTTGGCGATCACGGATTGTGCAAGTAACGGGTCCTGTACCGGTCTCACGGTGCAGCCATTGGTTGGACTTTGTACCCCATGATCCGGCGCAAGGATCTGTTACAAAAGGCATCAAGACGAGATTCCAGAGCACAAGATAGCGTCCAAGTTTCACAACCATATAGTAAAACTGGCAGTATCAGAGCCTTGAAAACACGTAGCTTGGTCATTCTGCACAGGTACTGGCATCTCCAAATACTCTTGTCGAGAGATTTCATGACCCCTGCTGCCAGGCCAATCCGTCTACTGACTTCCTGGTCTGACAGCCCAGAGTCGTGAACTGCACTACCGAGGTATATAAAACTCTGTGACTTCGATGTTTTCACCGCAAGCATGTACCAACTGCACAGGGTTTCCTAGTAGGCCCCCAAAATCCTGGATCTTGGTCTTGGTCCAGGAGACCTCTAGCCCCAGGGGCTTCGCTTCATTGCTAAATACATCAAGAGCCGCCATTCTATCTGAATCCAGAGATTCAGATAGAATGGCAACATCATCAGCAAAGTCAAGGTCTGTAACCTTGATATTACCCAGGGTTGCTCCACAGTGATTATGGATAGTAACTCTACCCAGTATCCAATCCATGAAAGGTTAAAAAGTGTTGGTGCAAGAACACAGCCTTGCCTCACGCCTGAACTAACAGGGAAGAAGCTCGACGGGTCCCAACCACACTTTACAGAAATTTCATTGCCTATATACAGGTTTGCTAACATCTAACAATCCATGTTGGAATTCCTCTTAGCTTCAGGATCTCCCAAAGTGATTCGCGATGCACCGTATCTAACGACTTCTTGAGGTCAATGTAGGCTGTGAGCAGCCCATGTCCGAACTCACGACGACGCTCTACAATGACTCGAAGCACCAGGATGCAGTTTATTGTAGACTTACCAGGAGTGAATCCAGATTGCTCCAGCCTTTGGTGCCTCAGCAGGTGGTCTCTGATACGTCTCAGTAGGATGTGCACGAGTGCCCTGCCTGATACACTAAGTAGTGTAATGCCTCAGTGATTGCTGCAGTCCCAGCAATCCCCTTTCCCCGTCCAGAGAGGGATGACCACACCCCTCAGCAGGTCAGGGAGAATGGTACCAGTCTGCCAGATGGCAGACAGGACTGCATGCAAGCCCCTTGCCATAGGTTCTCCACCAGCTTTTAACAATTCAGCTGGGATGCTAAAAAACACATCTCTTTCAAGTTTATATACATCTGTAGGAGTATATACAGCAATAAGAGAAAGCCAATAATACGCTCATCGACTGAAGTGACCTCTACAACCGAGGGTTGAAGTCTGCTGGAGATGGCTACTCCCTAAAGATAGTGGCCATCGCTGTGGCCCGACCAGTAATAAGTGTAGCCACCCACACTAATTGTGCCACTGCCAAGTCTTCTCAGCTCTCAGCTGCTTCAATTCCCTCGACAGTAGTGGTAACCGATCGTCCTGTCGCAGGGAACGGAGGTTTAACCTCGGGCAGTCACTCCGGGTGGGCGCCACCTCTGCCACCCCTACCGACGCCGCCCAATATAGAGGAGGTTGGCTGGCTGCAGGTCCCATTATCCGACTGCAGGGCTCCCTGGGGCTTTCCCCCACAAACATCACAGCCCACCGTTCTTGCTGGGTGGGAGGGACTTTAGCCCTCCCCCCCAGCACCAACAACTATACGTTTCGGTGCCAGTGGTTATCTCGGGGGGGGGGGGGGGGGAGACTGGTGAGGCCTTCCTCTCACAGCCGCCCATTAACCCCAGGGGGCACAGGGGCATGAGTTAGTATGAAGCCAGGGGGTATCCACACGCCGGTGAGCCATGACTTCATACCTTTAGGGCCTCCTGCTGCTCCAAGAGCCTCCACAGTTCAGCCTAGGATCACAAGGTACCTAGCAGGTCAGGGAGAATGGTACCAGTCTGCCAGATGGCAGACAGGACTGCATGCAAGCCCCTTGCCATAGGTTCTCCACCAGCTTTTAACAATTCAGCTGGGATGCTAAAAAACACCTGCTAATTTACCACTATTCAGCTTGGAGATCGCCCCCCTGACATAAGTCAGGGAGGGTGGATCCTCACTGATGGGTGGGTCTGGCAGAGGAATCTCAACATTACCCATATCCATGTTTACTGTTGGTGGATCAACCTGATACAACTCAAAATACTCAGCCCAATGCACACGCATCCCATCAGGATCAGAGATTATCTGGCCACTTGTTGAGCAGACTGCAGTCGTCTGTGAGGAAGGCTTGAAGTTCAGCTTTCTCAGGGCTTGGTAGGCAGGACAAAGGTCATTTACTAAGAAATGGTTTTCGACCTCCTCTGCAAGATTACTGGTAAAACATCTCATTCAAGTTTATATACATCTGTAGGAGTATATACAGCAATAAGAGAAAGCCAATAATACGCTCATCGACTGAAGTGACCTCTACAACCGAGGGTTGAAGTCTGCTGGAGATGGCTACTCCCTGAAGATAGTGGCCATCGCTGTGGCCCGACCAGTAATAAGTGTAGCCACCCACACTAATTGTGCCACTGCCAAGTCTTCTCAGCTCCGAGAGAACAGCCACCTCAACTCTCAGCTGCTTCAATTCCCTCGACAGTAGTGGTAACCGATCGTCCTGTCGCAGGGAACGGAGGTTTAACCTCGGGCAGTCACTCCGGGTGGGCGCCACCTCTGCCACCCCTACCGACGCCGCCCAATATAGAGGAGGTTGGCTGGCTGCAGGTCCCATTATCCGACTGCAGGGCTCCCTGGGGCTTTCCCCCACAAACATCACAGCCCACCGTTCTTGCTGGGTGGGAGGGACTTTAGCCCTCCCCCCCAGCACCAACAACTATACGTTTCGGTGCCAGTGGTTATCTCGGGGGGGGGGGGGGGGGGAGACTGGTGAGGCCTTCCTCTCACAGCCGCCCATTAACCCCAGGGGGCACAGGGGCATGAGTTAGTATGAAGCCAGGGGGTATCCACACGCCGGTGAGCCATGACTTCATACCTTTAGGGCCTCCTGCTGCTCCAAGAGCCTCCACAGTTCAGCCTAGGATCACAAGGTACCTAGTTTCCATGGGTGGCCACGAGGAGGCACTGCAGAAGTCTTGATGATGGAGAGGCTATGACCTAGCAGGTGAGTCTTATGCATAGCTGCTTCCTTTTCGCACCAGGCTAGCCAGCGGTGGCAGCTGTAAGCGAGAAGGCATGCATAGCACTTAACACCCATATATATATATATATATATATATATATATATATATATATATATATATTTATATATATATATATTTATATATATACATACATATATACATATTTATATATACATATAATATGTATATATATATATATATAAATACATATTAATATATATGTAAACATAAAAATAGATATACATATATATGTATATATATAGATATACACATATGTATATACATATACATATATATGTGTGTATATAAATATATATATATATATATATATATATACATATACAACAATTACCTACTGACCACGATTCTCACAATGGCATAGAGAATTCTTGCTCAGGGTTTAAGAATTATCATCAACTAGGTCCCAATCCCATGACGATAAAACCAAGCCGAAAATTACTTAAGGAGAAGAGTGCCTTGGTCGGTCGTACCTTCCTACGGCAGCTCCACAGAAAGGAAACGAGAACCTCCCCTCGGCCAGCTGGTACTCAGACGCCACAGGCTATGAACCACTGGCACTCTCTGAAGTAATCAACAGAGGTACCGAAGTCATTCTTCACAGAATGCGCCTAGGTTACCACTGTGCATGGCAGATTATCACAACAATTGAACGCGAAGAGAGGTGCTGCATGCACTGCGGCGAGTCGAACGCTACACTAGTCCACTACTTAGAAAATTGTGACTATACACAATTCCTGAGACAGGGACCGCCCACAACAGCCGCCGTGCGGGTAAAGAGGCTGTGCGATATGCTTACACCATGGCGGCAGGAGCGCCTGCTGGCAATCCCGCCGCCACGGTAAACACCGAGTGTCAGACAACTAAATGAGACAGCCGTAAAAAGCTGACACAGGCCGAAGCTAGAACTTCGCAAATCATAAAATAGAAGCAAGTCCCCGATCCTCCGGCAGAGCAAGACCACAGCAGCAGCACACAAGGATTTCCCGGTTCTTAGCCGACTCCCCCGTAGAACTCCAACTTCAGCCTTCATCACACAGCCAAACCTGGGGGCATTAACACCCACACAGTCACTCCCTAAAGAATTAAGACACCAGACAAGATAGAAGATGCACCATACCCATCTACTATACGATAAGACCTCATCACCACAGAATCCCTCCTGTTAAAAAAGATGAACACAACAACCGGAACTAACTTGTTCACCCATTAGACTACCCCTCATTATAAACAACCTCTCTGGTTAGTTTAGCATACTGTTTTACATCACAAATATTTATATTTATGATTTATAATTTATATTTTTTGTATTGCGCTCATGTTTATATTGTGTATTTACGTTGATTAATGTGTTTACATTGTTTAATTATATGTTTTGTAAAAATCCAGAACCTTGTCTGATCGTTCAAACGTTTACTAAATAAATAAAAGTAATAAACATATTTGTTTATAGCCAGGTACCTAGTTTCCAGTGCCTCCTCGTACACACAAACACACACACATAAACACACACACACACATATATATATAAACACATATATTCATATATATATATAAATATATGTATATATATATAAATATACGTATATATAAATATATATAAATATATATAAATATATGTATATATAAATATATATAAATATATGTATTTATAAATATATATAAATATATGTATATATAAATATATATAAATATATGTATATATAAATATATATAAATATATGTATATATAAATATATATAAATATATGTATATATAAATATATATAAATATATGTATATATGAATAAATATAAATATATGTATATATAATTATATATAAATATATATGTATATGTATTTTATTATTATTATTTTTTTTTGCCATATCAGAGCCTGACGTTGGCTGCCATGTTTAATTTCATGGCTGTACAAGGGAGTGTACGAAGGTGGTTTCCCGTTGCCTTCCTTCGGGTAATGGAAGAGTTCACCATCTCTCTTCCCCTACTTCCCCGATTCCAGTTCCCTAGCCAGTACCGTTGACAGAAAAGTTTTCCTTCGAGGTCTGCTTTCAGTGAGTCTGGTACACCTCGGCTCGCGACGCCCTTGTTCCTTTGCCCTTGACATTCGTGCTTCTGGGGGCTTCGATCTGGATGGGCGTCAACAGAGATGTGCTCCTCTCTGCCTTAGCTTTCTCCTGGAAGTCTTGGATAAATATCATGTACGGGGTGTCGTCCTGTCGGGGGCACTCTGGGGGCTTCCCCGAGAAAAATTCGCGGATGGTTCAGAAGGGTCCGTCGAAAATGCCTTACTCATTCGGCTTCGAAACTCTATTGCTTTCGTAGTAGAAGAACACGAGCACCAGATAGAAGCTTTGCATTGCAATCCTTATGAAAACAATAGCGGAGACATGGTTTTCCTTGGAAAACTGGAACGGGGTTTTAGTGCCTAGGAAGTAATCAGAAGGGAGAGTCACGAACATGTGATAGAAAATATTCGCGATCTCCTGGGAGTCTTCTACGATGGCGAAGGCGCTGACGGTCCATCCTATGAGCATCAGCAAATCCTCATGGAAGCAGAAGGTGCCCATGCCCAACATGCCGATGAAGGCCGAGATCTCAAGGAAGTAGTTCTTCATGCAATTACCTATATATATATATATATATATATATATATATATATATATATATACATATATATATATATATATATATATATAAACACATACACACACACACACACACACAAGCAAACACATAGGGTGTTTCAATAATTGTCGATTTTCTAAAATTAGGAAATGTATTTTTTATTAAAATCAAAGAATATCTCGCATTCTCTATTTTCCATCAAATTGTTTTATATTATAAATTAATATTATGTAAAGTTCTGTAATTGCCATAAGACTAATTTTTCAATTAGTAGGCTTGACTTCTCTTTACTTTGTGTTCTCTCCCACCGAATCGGGCTTGGGTCGCCGAGAGCATGCTTTAGCTCTCGGACTTCTCACTTCGCTTAAATGATTTGAAGTAACATTTTCTATTTAACAAGAGGCTATAAAAGGAAAGGATTCTAGGGAAGAAGTGTACCATCTGCATTATACAGATGTCTGTTGATGGACGAGAAGTAGCTGCTAGGAAAGCCAAGCTCACAGCCAATCCTGGCATACCTCCTTGAAGTTTCAATAGCAGTTCTGAAAAGAGTCATTCCATTGCTGTTCACAGCAGAACGCCAGAACTTTTGTAAAATCAAAAATACTTCTGATTGTTCTTGGATTTCTTTTTCAGTGCTTTCAGACACTTTATGGTGTTGTTCTTTATTCCAATCTTGGATTTATTGGACAAATCACCATCACAAACTCCTTCCAGCTTCGTCAATATGGTGCCAATGGTCAGGCAGATGTGTAGGAGGGAACAAAAAAATCCCAGCCACATGACACCAACTGGCCAAATACATTTCTGCAATATCTTCACTGTTGCATATAAATGGGACTTCTGCATTATTGGTCTGCTTCCATTTCAGTCTGTTAAATTCCCGTCTTTGCCCCTGATAATCAACACTTCCGAGTGATCCATTGCTTCCTTGTACTTTTGCATCATGCCAATCTATATAGCCTGTTTAGCAACTTGCTGAATGATTCTGAAAAAGTCGGATTTATTGAAACACCCTAATGCACACATACATAAATATGCATAGGTACACACACACACACATGTATATATATGTATATATGAATATAAATACATATATGTAAATATATATATGTATATATATTGATATAAGCACACACACATGCATATAAATGTGTACACACACACACACACACACACACACACACATATATATATATATATATATATATATATATATATTTTTTTTTTTTTTTTTTTTTTTTTCATCAGCCATTTGTTCCACAGCAGGAAATCGACCTCTCTCTTTTCATATTATTTGAGAGGTTATTTGGCAGTCTCACCCTTACTGATTGCATACCCCTCCTAATCAACCGCGCTTAAAACCTGTGCCACGGCGGCGAGTTTTCCCTACGACACCTGCGTTTGACTTCTTAAGGCGATATGTCGTTTTCTCGTCGCGAATGAGCAGTCAGAGCGCAGGTATTTTTACAACTGCCGCGACGAGGAACTGAACTCGAGACCATGAGGATCGTAGTGCTTTAACCACTGGGCCATTGCAACAGTCATATATATATATATATATATATATATATATATATATATATATATAACTGTATGTTTATATTCGTATAAACATACATAGATACACGCACATATATATACATATATATGTATATAATTGTATGTTTATATGCATATATGCATACACATACACTCATATATATACATATACATATATATGTGTGTGTGTGCGTGTGTTAGTGTCAGAGTTAGGGTGTGTGTATTTGTGCAAATATATACATAAACACAAATAATTATGTATATACATAATTATATTTATATATGTATATATGCATATTAACCCATTGCCGACGGGCATGGCATGTACGTCCATGCCATGCCCACTGTGAGTTTATTTGTTTAATTGTTTTTATACATTGATGGCTACACTTGTACTAAGTCACTAAGTACTGCCTGTCTCGCACGTTCAACATTTTCATTGATTTACGAAAATATTTTAAGGTTTATCTTATTTTGCTGTTACTAATGTTTATAACATTATAGTAATTATAGTGTTTAGAATACAAATAACACCATCGATTCTTTCTTCTTTCTTTCTTTGTTGGATTTCTTGGCTATCAACCAGCGGCATGTGGCCAAGGTTATTAAGCCAATGGATCCTATTTATTCTATCAATCTATATAAGGTCATAAAGTTTTGTCTCCCTTAAAAATTTAGATGTTTAATAATGATCTCTCTGAACCTATGGCGTACCTCACCCTCCGGCGCCATGGCCTTGGCTGATGGAAGCCAGGCTTCCATGATAGAAAATTTGGGTGTTTCCCATGGCGCTATATTTAACTGACCCAGGGTATCGATGGTAGAGAGATCTATACCGACTTTCTCGACGAGGTCGTGGAGTCTCGTGGAAAAGGGCCTAGTGCCTCCATTGCCATTAGGGTGGCTCGGGTCTCGAGCCACCTTTGCGGCATAGGTCAGTGCTAACTGGCCGCGTCTGAGTCGGAGGGGAGGTATTCCTGACTCCACCTCAAGACGCTCGATCCGAGTACATTTCAGGGCTCCAAGACACATACGCAAACAAGCATTCTGCACAGCATCCAAACCTTTCAAACTTGTTTTCGATGCCGAGCCATACACGATTGACCCATAATCTACTTTAGACCTAATCAGGGCTTTATATACCATTAGCAAAGACTGTCTATCAGCTCCCAATTTATTACCAGAAATGCACTTTAATGAATTTAGTGCTCTTTGACATTTATTCTTTAACTGACCAATGTGGTCTTTCCAATTGAGTCTATCAAAAAGTAGCCCAAGAAATCTAGCAAAATTTTGAACAGGTATTGGGTGGATGTCTAGAGTCAGCCTGATGTTCGGCTTCCTCCTACGTGAAAAAATTACCCCAATACTCTCTCTAGTGGAAAACTTAAAACCCCACTGGAGGCCCCAGTTATGAATCATATCCAGTGCCAATTGGATGCGATTTGCTGAGAATTCTGCATTATTGCTGGAATGCCATAATGCACAATCATCAGCGTACAGTGAGTATTTAAGATTCCGAGAAAGATGTCATTTATCATACACAAAAATTATGTAGGTGACAAGACACTTCCTTGTGGGACCCCATTTGCCTGGACAAAAATGTCCGAAAAAGTGACATTGTCAGAAAACAATTTGACAGCAAATGTTGTCAGAAATTAAATTTTGAATAAAACAAGGCAAGTTTCCACGTAATCCGAAAGCATAAAATTTTCTGAGTAGGCCATATCGCCATGTCATGTCGTAGGCTTTTTCTATATCTAACAATACTGAAATCAAAAAATCTTTTTTGGCAATTGCCTCTTGAATATGACTGTCCAGCTTTACTAGTTGATCGAGCGTTTGGCGTCCTTTTCGGAAGCCGCACTGCTCGTCAACTAGTAAATTACTGGAATTTAAAAAATGCAGTAGCCTACTATTAACAATTCGTTCCATGACCTTGCATAATCAACTTGTCAACGCAATTGGTCGGTAGGAGATGGCAGATCTGGGATTACCCCTCCTTTCAATACAGGAATGATGTGGGGGAAGTGCCATGAGTTTGGAAAAGTGTGGCTTTTCCAAATTTCATTGTACACTTCTAGCAACTTAATCATGTCATCATGATTAAGATGCTTCATCATATCATATCGAATCTCATCGGGGTCTGGGGATGTTCCTCTACAGGCTTCTAGGGCTCGGACAAGCTCATCTATTGTAAGGTCTTTATTGTAATCAAAGTCATCTCCTGTGGCAAAGTGAATAGGTTGCAGCTCAGCCGCTTCCTTGATAGGCATGAATGCGTGATGGTAGTTTGCTGAGCTGCTTGTATGAGAGAACTGCCTGGCGAGTGCATTAGCAATGTCTCAAGGTGAATCGATATTATTGCCCTCTTCAATGATGTTATTTATTTTGAAAGATGTTTTGGACCAAACCTCTGATATTTTGGTATTGCTGTTTATTGTAGAGACAAAGCTCCACCAGGAGTCTCTTTTTGCTTGTCTTATTACTCTACGAGCCCTAGCTCTTGCTTGTTTGTAGTTGCAAAAGTTCTCATTAGTGTTGCGTCGGCACAGCGCCCTGCGGCAATCTGGTGTCCACCATGGAACTCTATGTTTAACGCTATCTGTCGAAGTTTAAGGAATGGATAGCAAAGCTGCTTCTATAATCGAATTCTGAATATTGCTTACTTTATCATCAATGGTTTCTCCAACAATTTCGAGCTTGACGCTCCTTGTGAAGGCGACCCAGTCTGCTCTTTTTACGTTAAATTTAGGCGCTGAAGGCTTCTCACTGTGTCGCATGAATATTTAATCAAAATAGGAAGATGATCGCTTCCCAACGAGTCTTCAATGGTGTGCCACATCCACTTGGCTGCTACTGTCTATAAAGCTCAAATTATCGGTATTATAATTCAGAAGGACTAAATCAGACTCGTTAATCAACTTAACTACTTGCTCACCTCTACCATCCACCCGCAGGGAACCCCATAACGTATGATGAACATTAAATTCACCTAAAATTACTTTATTTTGTGGAAGACGTTCCTGAAGAGCAAAGAGCTCATCATAGATTATCACTTAATCAGGCGGACAATAAACAACATATAGCCAGATACGTGCCATTAATTTTTACTTTGCATGCGACAAACTCCAAAGTAGAATCAATAGTCACTTCTGTAAAAGGGAGGTTTTGGTGGATGTACATGGCGACTCAGCCTCCACCCCTACCCTCACGATCCTTCCGACATAAATGGTAGTTCCTGAGCGATACGACCTCGTCAGAGACCAATTTTGTCAGTTGATATACTTTAATATTTAATTATTTAACGGTTTCTTTGAGTTCAGCAATTTCTTTATCCTTAGCTGCAAGCTGTTGACTGACATCACTTGTACTAGGGGTGTTGCTAGTTACTGCTGCAGCATAGGAAGTATCGGGTTTGTGTGTCAAACTTTCCACTTTCCTCTTAGCTTCAGTATAACTAACTTCATGCTTTCTCATATATGCCAATGTGTTAGTCTCCTTCTTCAGGATGCTGCACTCGGCAGATCCTGAATGATGGGGACCTCCACAGTTAGCACATTTGGAAATTTGGCTAGTACATGTGGTGGTGTCATGGGCTTCAGCACATTTACGGCAAACAAATTTAGTTGAATCTTTGTCAATACATCTTAATGAGGTGTGTCCGAATTTTTGGCATCTATTACAATGCATTGGCTTTTGGACATAAGGTCTAACCTGAACACGTTCATAACCGACATTGACATACTCAGGGATTTTATTCAAAGCAAAGGTAAAAAAACACGTTCGCACATTCCCGTCCTTCTTGGTCATACAATGAACGTCCACTACGTCTTGGTCCTTCATGCTCTCAGGAATTTCACTTTCTTCCATCGTCCTCAAATCCCTGTGAAAGATTACTCCATTACAGGTATTTGGGCCAATAGGAATAGTTACTTTAACTCGAAGATCATGAATTTGCGTCAGCTTAAGTAAATCCTTAATCTGGGAGTTGTATTGTACTTTAACAAGGAGGCTTCCATCTCCCAATTTTTTGACAAAATCAAAATTGCCGTCCACTTGACCATTGAGGACCTTTTTGATGATGAAAGGGCTCACATTCAAAAGCGATTGATTTTCATTCACGCATTTGACAGTAAAATACCTTGCATTCTGTGGAGGGATGGAAAAGAATCGTCGTTCACGTTTGTCAGCAGTAGGGGTTCCGTTGTTCGAGGTCGTATTGGTCGTATCCGAGTCATGGGTCGTCCCCCCTCCTTGAGGAGGAGAAGGGGTAGCCGCGGGATCGATAATAATGGGTATCGGTCTTAGAGGAGTCATGGGTCGCCCCCCCCTTCCTTGAGGAGGAGAAGGGGTAGCCGAGGAATCGCGCATGATAGGTATCGGACTGAGTCCGACCCCTGGGTCCGTGCCCGTTGTCCTGAAGGGACCAGTTAACCCTTAACTATCGTTGATCAACCTAACAGCAATAGCTAAGAGAAGAGTGTGGCAGTTTACGTCCTCTTCCCCCTCCCAGTGGCAGCTTGGTTGCGTTCTCTAGTACCAAAGAGGGATCGAGTTTTATGGAAGACACCTCCTTACCGCCGAACTTGCCTAGTGCGAAGGGCAGTAATTCGATGCCCACCCCCAAAGCGAATACGGGAGCCCGTGCCCGTTGTCCTGAAGGGACCAGTTAACCCTTAACTATCGTTGATCAACCTAACAGCAATAGCTAAGAGAAGAGTGTGGCAGTTTCCGTCCTCTTCCCCCTCCCAATGGAAGCTTGGTTGCGTTCTCTAGTACCAAAGAGGGATCGAGTTTTATGGAAGACACCTCCTTACCGCCGAACTTGCCTAGTGCGAAGGGCAGTAATTCGATGCCCACCCTCAAAGCGAATATGGGAGCCCACAAGGGTACTCCGGTAGGCTCAGGGAAGTCACATGAAGAGAGGAAGAGAATTCAGAATAAAGAAAAAGTGCGCCCAAAGGACGCCCCAGACTACTGGGCCTCCCTACCCAGGGGTCAATGCCCGTAAGGGCTACCCTAGTGTAGGAGAGTGCTGCGGGTCTGAGATGGGGTGCTGACTACCACTACTGCAGTCTCGTGCGACCTGCAAAACAAAGCACTGAGGGTGCAGACAAATCGCAAATTCTGAAAAATCAGAGGTTTACTCTACGTAAATTACTTTAACCAAATTTAGAAGCAATAGCGCCGAGCGAGACGAGAGGCCCCGGACACCAGGATAGCTCCTGTG
Organism: Penaeus chinensis; assembly: GCF_019202785.1. NCBI lineage: Eukaryota > Metazoa > Arthropoda > Malacostraca > Decapoda > Penaeidae > Penaeus > Penaeus chinensis. Next base: position 14,818,260 of record NC_061853.1, on the reverse strand, counting down.
GCACAAGGCTTTGGGTCTATTGCTGCTGCGTCTGAAAAGAGGTCCGAGCTGATTAAAAGAGAAAAAAAAAAAACATCGATATTCATAGCAAAAGTAAAATATACGTTTTTACCGCCAATTCAAAGAAAGGTGAAATCGAAGAAGAATATAAAAAGTGAGCACAGCATTTTCCCATTTTTTAAAATTTATTTTCCAAGGCGATAATAAGGCAAATATACAAATATATGAACATACAAATGTATATATATAAATATATGCATATATATATATGAATATATGTATGTATATATTTATATTGAATATATAAATATATGTATGTATATATGTATATTTAATATATAAATATATGCACATATATATATGAATATATGTATGTATATTTGTATATTGAATATATAAATATATGTATATACATAAATATATGCATATATATAAATATATGTATGTATGTATATTGAATATATAAATATATGTATATATAAATATATGCTTATGTATATGAATATATGTATATATGTATATAAACACACACACAGATATACACACACAGACACACACGCACAAACACACATATACACACACACAAACATATTTATATATGTATATATGAATATTAATGTATATATGAAATATATATAAACACACTAATGTATATATATATACTTATATATGTATATATACACATTAATATAAATACATGGATGTATAATATGTATATGAATATATATGTATGTATATATATATATATATATATATATATATATATATATATGTGTGTGTGTGTAACTGCCGCGATGGTCCAGTGGTTAGAGCACTGGACTCCGACCCCTTCCCCGTTGCG
>NC_061853.1:14797419-14802419 GCF_019202785.1 Penaeus chinensis | reverse complement strand
CTACACCAGGGTAGCCCTTGTGGCTTTGACCCCCTGGGTAGGGAGGCCCAGTAGTCTGGGGCGTCATTTGGGCGCACTTTTTCTTTTGTCCTGATCTCTTTTAATCTTAATGTGACTTTCCTGAGCCTACCGGAGTTCCTCGGAACTCCCGTATTCGCTTGGGGGGTGGGCATTGAATTACCGTCCTTCGCCTAGGCAAGTTCGGCGGTAAGGAAGTGTCCCACACATAACTCGATCCCTCTTGGAACGCAACCAGGCTTCCACTGGGGGGGGGGGGGGGGGAAGAGGACGAAAAAACTTATTAACTCTCTTAGCTATTGGTGTTAGGTTGATGACAACAGTTAAGAGGTTTTTGTCCCTTCAGGACTACGTTTTTGAGGAAAGGGGTCGGACCTGGTCCGATACCCAGGATGAGTGATACCCCGGATACCCCTTCTCCTCCTCAAGGAGGACGGGCGACTAATGACCCTTCTGTGACTAAACTGATGACGAACAACGGAACCCCCACTAATGACAAGACGAGAAGACCACTTTTCAAAATCCCCACCCAGAATGCAAGGTTCGCAGAATGTAAAATGCGTGAATGAAAATCAGTCGCTTTTGAACGTGAACCCCTTTATCATCAAAAAGGTCCTTGATGGTCAAGTGGACGGCGATTTTGATTTTCTCAAAAAAATGCGAGATGGAAGCCTCCTTGGTTAAGTACAATACAACTCCCAGATAAAAGATTTACTTAAGCTGACGCAAATTCATGCTCTTCGAGTAAGAGTAACTATTCCTATTGGCCGAATACCTGTAAGGTAGTAATCTTTCACAGGGATTTGAGGACGATGGAAGAAAGTTAAATTCTCGAGAGCATGAAGGTCCAAGACATAGTGGACGTTCATTGTATGACCAAGAAGGACGGGAATGTGCGAACGAAAACTGGACTGTTTTTTTACCTTTGCCTTGAATAAAATCTCCGAATATGTCAATGTCGGTTATGAACGTGTTCAGGTAAGACCTTATGTCCAAAAGCCAATGCATTGTAATAGATGCCAAAAATTCGGACACACCTCATTAAGATGTATTGACAAAGATTCAACTAAATTTGTTTGCTGTAAATGTGCTGAAGCCCATGACACCATCACATGTACAAGCCAAATTTTCAAATGTGCTAACTGTGGAGGTCCCCATCATTCAGGATCTGCCGAGTGCAGCATCCTGAAGAAGGAGACTGAGACATTGGCATATACGAGAAAGCATGAAGTTAGTTATACTAAAGCTAAGAGGAAAGTGGAAAGTTTGATACTTCCTATGCTGCAGCAGTAACTAGCAACACCCCTAGTGCAAGTAATGTCAGTCAGCAGCTTGCAGCTAACGATAAAGAAATCGCTGAATGCTTAAGGATTTAAATATTAAAGTATATCAACTGACAAAATTGGATGATCAAATGACTGCATCAACCCAGCATAAACATCTTAAAGAAGCTGATACCGAATCACAGTCTGGAGCGCACCTCCCCGTCCGGGCTACTCCTGTGAGGACTTCGTCTGGCTCGCGATCGGTTTCTCGAGAGAGAAGCAGGTCGCAATCTGTTAGTCGTCTCCCTCGCCAGGAGGTGCAGGACATGGAGGCTTCTGTCTCTAAACCATACCGTGAGAGGTCCACGGGAAGCGAGGGAGAGGAGACGCCTCCCTTCCTTTAAAAGAAAATTAAAACTGGTGGACAAGGCACTTCCAAACCCCATAAAACGTAATCATCGCATCAACCATTATACAATGGAACTGTCGAAGTCTTAGATCTAAAGAAAACGACCTTAAATTATTAGCCTTGTCCTATGCTCCCGATATTATAGTTCTCCAAGAAACTCATTTAACAAACCTCATCTCTGACGAGGTTGTATCGCTCAGGAACTACCATTTATGTCGGAAGGATCGTGATGGTAGGGGTGGAGCCGGAGTCGCCATGTACATCCACCAAAGCCTCCCTTTTACAGAAGTGACCATTGATTCTACTTTGGAGTTTGTCGCATGCAGAGTAAAAATCAATGGCACGTATCTGGCTATATGTTCAGTTTATTGTCCACCCGATAAAGTGATAATCTATGATGAGCTCTTTGCTCTTCAGGAACATCTGCCACAAAATATAGTAATTTTAGGTGATTTCAATGCTCATCATATGTTATGGGGTTCCCTACGGGTGGATGGTAGAGGTGAGCAAGTAGTTAACGAGTCTGATTTAGTCCTTCTGGATGATGGTAGTCCCACGCGGATGGACGATATTACCGGCAATTTGAGCTTTATAGATATATCACTGGTCTCTTCATCAATAGCAGCCAAGTGCCTGTGGCACACCATTGACGACTCGTTGGGAAGCGATCATCTTCCTATTTTGATTAAATATTCATGCGACACAGTGAGAAGCCTTCAGCGCCTAAATTTAACGTAAAAAGAGCAGACTGGGTCGCCTTCACAAGGAGCGTCAAGCTCGAACTTGTTGGAGAAACCATTGATGATAAAGTAAACAATATTCAGAATTCGATTTTAGAAGCAGCTTTGCTATCCATTCCTAAAACTTCGACAGATAGCGTTAAGCATAGAGTTCCATGGTGGACACCAGATTGCCGCAGGGCGCTGTGCCGACGCAATAATGCCTACAGGCTTTTCAAAAATAACATCACAAATGAGAACTTTTGCAACTACAAACTAGCAAGAGCTAGGGCTCGTAGAGTAATTAAACAAGCAAAAAGAGACTCCTGGCGAAGCTTTGTCTCTACAATTAACAGCAATACAAAAACATCAGAGGTTTGGTCCACTATCAATAAAATCAATAGAAAAAAATCATCTTTCAAAATTAACAACATCATTGAAGAGGGTAACAATTTGGATTCACCTAGAGACATTGCTAATGCACTCGCCAGGCAGTTCTCTCATACAAGCAGCTCAGCAAACTACCATCACGCATTCCTGACCATCAAGGAAGCAGCTGAGCTGCAACCTATTCAATTTGCCACAGATGACTTTGATTACAATAAAGACCTAACAATAGATGAGCTTGTCCGAGCCCTAGAAGCCTGTAGAGGAACATCCCCAGGCCCCGATTCGATATGAGATGATGAAGCATCTTAATCATGATGACATGATTAAGTTGCTAGAAGTGTACAATGCAATTTGGAAAAGCCACACTTTTCCAAACTCATGGCACTTCGCCCACATCATTCCCATATTGAAAGGAAGGGGTAATCCCAAATTTGCCATCTACCGCCCAATTGCATTGACAAGTTGCTTATGCAAGGTCATGGAAAGAATTGTGAACAGTAGGCTATTGCATTTTTTAAATTCCAGTAATTTGCTAGTTGACGAACGCACTAGTGCGGCTTCCGAAAGGGACGCCAAACTCTCGATCAACTAGTAAAGCTGGATGACATGATTAAGTTGCTGGAAGTGTACAATGCAATTTGGAAAAGCCACACTTTTCCAAACTCATGGTACTTCGCCCACATCATTCCCATATTGAAAGGAAGGGGTAATCCCAAATTTGCCATCTACCGCCCAATTGCGTTGACAAGTTGCTTATGCAAGGTCATGGAAAGAATTGTTAACAGTAGGCTATTGCATTTTTTAAATTCCAGTAATTTGCTAGTTGACGAGCACACTAGTGCGGCTTCCGAAAGGGACGCCAAACTCTCGATCAACTAGTAAATTTGATTTGATTTCAGTATTTTTAGATATAGAAAAAGCCTACAACATGACATGGCGATATGGCCTACTGAGAAGTATTTATGCTTTTGGATTATGTGGAAACTTGCCTTGTTTTATTCAAAATTTCATTTCTGAGAGAACGTTTTCTGTCAAATAGTTTTCTGACAATGTCACTTTTTCGGACATTTTTGTCCAGGCAAACGGGGTCCCACAAGGAAGTGTCTTGTCACCAACATTATTTTTGTGTATGATAAATGACATCTTACCAGCTCCTCCTCGGAATCTTAAATACTAACTGTACGCTGATGATTGTTCATTATGGCACTCCAGCAATAATGCAGAATTCTCAGCAAATCGCATCCAATTGGCACTGGATATGATTCATAACTGGGGCCTCCAGTTGGGTTTTAAGTTTTCCACTAGAAAGAGTATTGGGGTAATTTTTTCACGCAGGAGGAAGCCGAACATCAGGCTAACTCTAGACAACCACCCAATACCTATTCAAAATTCTGCTAGATTTCTTGGGCTACTTTTTGATAGTAGACTCAATTGGAAAGACCACATTGGTCAGTTAAAGAATATATGTCAAAGAGCACTACATTTATTAAAGTGCATTTCTGGTAATAAATAGGGAGCTGATAGACAGTCTTTGCTAATGGTATATAAAGCCCTGATTAGGTCTAAAGTAGATTATGGGTCAATCGTGTATGGCTCGGCATCGAAAACAAGTTTGAAAGGTTTGGATGCTATGCAGAATGCTTGTTTGCGTGTGTGTCTTGGAGCCCTGAAATGTACTCGGATCGAGCGTCTTGAGGTGGAGTCAGGAATACCTCCCCTCCGACTCAGCCGCGGCCAGTTAGCACTGACCTATGCCGCAAAGGTGGCTCGAGACCCGAGCCACCCTAATGGCAATGGAGGAACTAGGCCCTTTGCCACGAGATTCCACGACCTCGTCCATAAAGTCGGTATAGATCTCTCTACCATCGATACCCTGGTTAAGTGAAAAATAGCGCCATGGGAAACCTCCAATTTTTCTATTATGGAAGCCTGGCTTCCATCAGCCAAGGCCATGGCGCCGGAGGGTGAGGTACGCCAGAGGTTCAGAGAGATCCTTGTTAAACATCTCCCTTTTTTTTTCATATATATACCGACGGCTCCAAGACAGAGGAGTGTGTAGGTGCGGGTGTATGGTCGACTGAATGTGAACTAAAGTTTAGACTGCCGAATCATACATCAGTCTTTCTTGCTGAACTTTTTGCCATTGATAAAGCCATTGGTTTTGCACTATCGACGACCCACGATAGAATAGTCATTTTT
>NC_061853.1:14777419-14787419 GCF_019202785.1 Penaeus chinensis | reverse complement strand
ACTACCGAGGGTCTGCTGAATATGGCTATGGCTTCTCCCTGGAGACGGTGGCCATTGATGTGGCCTGACCAATAATAAGTGTAGCCACCTACACTAATCGTCTTCTCATCTCCGAGAGAGCAACCACCTTAACTCTCAGCTGCTTCAATTCCCTTGACAGTAGTGGTAACCGATCATCCTGTCGCAAGGATTGGACATTTCAAGCCCCACTCTGACAGCCTGCCTGAGGTTTAACCTCGGGCAGTCACTCCAGGGGGGCGCCACCTCTGCCGCCCCTGCCGACGTCGCCCCATATAGAGGGGTTTGGCTGGCTGCAGGTCCCATAATCTGCCTGTGGGGTTCCCGGGGGCTTTCCCCCACAAGCATCAAGCAAGGTTGACGTCCGCTGGGATGCAGATGGGAAGACGAGTAACCACCGTTCCCTACCCGAGTCTAAGCGGTCGTTAACCCAGAGGGACCCACAGCCTGCCATACTTGCTTGGTAGGAGGGATATTAGCCGTCCCCCAAGCACCAACATCTATAAAGTTAGCAGCCAGTAAGGTTTTCTTGGGGATGCAAACTGGCAAGGCCTGCCTCTCCACAGCCGTCCATTAACCCCAGGGGGCACGTGGGGCAGATTGATTGATTATTTAAAATTATCTGCCGCGTCAACAGCTAAGGTCATTAGCGGCGAACACCTTGTTAGACTGAAAAATATTAAGATATTTAAAACGTTAAAACTATCAATAAATGTCATAAATAACAATAAATATTATATTAAAAATCGAAGCATAAATATTATATTAAAAATCGAAGCATAAATATTATATTAAAAATCGAAGCATAAATATTATGCTCTAAATGTCTAAAAAACTATTGCATAAACATTATGCATAACTAAATTTTATTGAAAATATTAGTTTCCCTAAGGAAACTAATAAGACCTTCTATGTCACAGTCCTCCCCCAATACATTTGTTAGTGTATATGGGGGAGACAAGTACCTTCCTCTTTGGTCTGAGAATGTTGCACATCTTTCCATTACATGTGCGACCGTTAATGGCTCTTGGCATTCCTCACAGCGTCTTGTGTGCCCGATTCTCAGCCTTGTTATTACAACTTCTACTTGTCGGTTAGGGTGGATGCTGGTCACCCAACTGCCAAGGTCATCTCTAATCTCTCGCAGTTTATTTCTAGAGGTATGCCTCCATTGTTCCCTCCATTTATCACGAAATAAACTCCTGATGCTGGGTTTCAAGTCAGTGTGTGGGAGAGGAAAACGAGCATCACAGGGCTGAGTTGCAGCTACCTTGGCCTTCTGATCAGCTCGTTCATTCCCACTGACACGGGGGGCAGAAGTTAGTACGAAGCCAGGGTATGTCCACACACTGGTGGGCCAGGACTCCGTACCTTTAGGGCCTCCTGCTGCTCCAAGAGCCTCCACAGTTCAGCCTGAGACTGCAAGGTACCTAGTTTCCATGGGAGGCCACGAGGAGGCACTGTAGAAGTTATGAGGGTGGAGAGGCTATGAGCTTACATTCTGAGTAATTTCCAGTGTGTGGTTGCCGAGAATGAGGGTGGTTGTCTTGGCGAGATCAAAATGCATTACGACGGTTTTGTTGTAGCAGATTACATGGTTATTTTCGTCCCAGTTGATGAGACTGATGAGGATGGATCAGTGTAATCTAGTTGTTGGTCGCCAATTTCCGAGGCTATAGTGGAATCGTCGACATACTTCCATCATTAAGGAGCATTATTGTGTGCATCATTAATGATGACAAGGAAGGTGATTGGTCCGATAGGTTACACTAATGCCAAAAGGGAACAAACCAAAGTGTCATTGAGATACCCTGACCTGCCGTGGCCTTAATCGTGCCGTGGTCCTTATTGACATTATCCTCTCTTGCCTGCTTAGGTCTTCAGCTCTTATTTTGGGGGTGGGGGGCAAGGTAGGGGAATATTTACAGTTGTCAGACCCGCAATACTCTCTATCTTAGGGTAATCTGTATAGTGAGGCCCAGCAGTCTAAGGTTACATACAGTTGTGATTTCTCCCCTTGAATTCTCTTCCCGTTCGTGTGGTCACCTGGACCTACAGAAGTCCCTCAAGATTTTTTGCATTCATTTGGGTGGTACCTATTGCCCCTTTGTAGAGAGGATTGGCAATAAGGGAGTGGCCCAAGACAGAGCTCGATCCTCAAGTGCACTGGAGAACTAGGGTGTCCTCACCTCTCCAGCTAGACCACCTTCATCTTACACCACTCCACCACATCTATGTCCACCCCGAGGAAACGTGAGATCATTGTAAATGCACTCATTGGTGCAGAGATAAGAAGGATAACTGGCTCTAATTGAAGGTAACGACCATGCCGAGAAGCTTTTCTTTCAAAAGATATTCTTAAAACTCTGGATAAACATTGTTTCACTCCCACTATTAATCGAGATAAAAAACAAACTCACTCTCGTGTTAAAAATATTAGACTGCCAAGTCGTCAATGAAACAGAGCAGGGCATTGCTGATGAAATAATGACCTTTTCCCCAGGGTCCCAAAAAGAAAATGTCTTTGTAATGATGCTAAATTACATGATAAAAGCCAGATCCTCAGACTACGCTGTAGCTTCAGGCACCATGCCAAGGTAGCACTGGCTCTTTTAGAAGTTGACCTTGAAGACTGGTTCCTGGGGAATCTTGAAGGGAATTAAACCTCTTGCACAGGCAAAACAGGCCCCAGCCTGCACAAGCCATAACTCCAGAGCCACAGCCATCACAGACCCCAACACCAGAGCCATAGAGCCAGAGCCATAGAGCCAGACAACAACAGCACCCCTAAGGTCGCTGTCAGTCAGACCCAAAACCTGGTGACAATCCAAGAACCAGAGCCACTGAGGGACACTCCCAGAAATGATCCCCTCCCCACGCCTAATTCTTCCCCCTCCTACCCCCGACACTGAGGGCATTGAGTGTCTCATGGACGAACCAGTAACAGACCTAAAGATTAACGCCATTAGACTCTTCACAAAAAAAAAAAAAAAAAAAAAAAAAAAAAAACAGCAATAGTACCAGTATTCATACATATACATATATATATATATATATATATATATATATATATATACAAATGCAATAAAATATGTGTGAATTTAAGAGGAAAAAACTAAATTACTATCTATAACTGAAAAATACAAACTATAATATTTAATCAGTTATAAAATCAGCGGGAACCTTAGAGCTATAATAATAATTTAAAAAAAATATCAGAAACTTGATAACAAATTTATAATCACATTAAACAATGTATTAGAAAACCTACAATAAACATCAAATTATGAATTAAACTATAACTTCATAATTGCATAGAGCAAAAAAAAAAAAAAAAAAAAAAAAGTAATAAAAACTACAACAAATAGCAAATAAAATTAACTTTCTGCCTACGTTTTTCTTCCCTAATCATACAGGGCCATTCTTCTGCCGCAACACCTTAAACATATAAGAACTTGTACAATCAACATAACCTTGACAACAAAAATTATCACTAGCATTTAACTAAAATAAAAGGAGTAATGAAAAATTTATACACAGGAAAACAACCAATTGATAAATATACCTGTAAATAGGAGTCACAAGAACAAGCAAATTTAACATTCCTGAAAGATTTGTATCATTGCACATTGTACTAGGTGCTGTTGTTTGTCCTTACCATTATTATTATTATTACATATAGAAATATTATGATTCTTGATATACAAATAACTATACCTCTTTTTAATTAATTAACAAAGAATTTGACATCATATAAATAAAAAGACACCATCAGTATCATGCACAAAAGGTGAAAAGTTAGACTTCTTTGACCCAAGAAGGTTTTCATTAGGCCCTAGTGACTGATCCTGATTTCCTAATTCCTTGAATTGACGGGAAAACGTGTATTTTTTCTTTTAAACTCATTGCTAGTGCTTAGCCACAAAGCAGTCAGTTAGTAGACCTGATTTCACCTTTCCTTGAATTGGCGAGAAAAAAACAAGTTCGGCGGTAAGGAAGTGTCCCACACATAACTCGATCCCTCCGTGGAACTGGAGAACGCAACCAGGCTTCCACTGGGGGGGGGGGGGGGGGGGGTAAAGGACGGAAAACTGCCTTACTCTCTTACCTATTGCTGTTAGGTTGATAACAAAAGTTAAAAGAGCTTTTTGTCCCTTCAGGACTACGATTTTGAGCATAGGGGTCGGACCTGGTCCACTACGTCGCATTTGTTGATTAACGAGTCTGATTTAGTCCTTCTGAATGATGGTAGTCCCATACGGGTGGACGATAATAACCGGTAATTTGAGCTTTATAGACATATCACTGGTCTCTTCATCAATAGCAGCCAAGTGCCTGTGGCATACCATTAACGACTCGTTGGGAAGCAATCATCTTCCTATTTTGATTGAATATTCATGTGACACAATGAGAACGCCTGCAGCGCCTAAATTTAACGTAAGAAGAACAGACTGGGTCGCCTTCACAAGGAGCGTCAAGCTCGAACTTGTTGGAGAAACCATTGATGATAAAATAAACAATATTCAGAATTCGATTATAGAAGCAGCATTGCTATCCATTCCTAAAACTTCGACAGATAGCATTAAGCATAGAGTTCCATGGTGGACACCAGATTGCCGCAGGGCGCTGTGCCGACGCAATAAGGCCTACAGGCTTTTCAAAAATAACATCACAAATGAGAACTTTTGCATCTAAAAACAAGCATGAGATAGGGCTTGTAGAGTAATTAGATAAGCAAAAACAGACTCCTGGCAAAGCTTTGTCTCTACAAGTAACAGCAATACAAAAATATCAGAGGTTTGGTCCACTGTTAATAAAATTAACAGCATCAATGAAGAGGGCAATAACATCGATTCACCTAGAGACATTGCTAATGCACTCGCCAGGCAGTTCTCTCATACAAGCAGCTCAGCAAACTATCATCACGCATTCCTACCCACCAAGGAAGTGGCTGAGCTGCAACCTATTCAATTTGCCACAGGAGATGACTTTGATTACAATAAAGATCTTACAATGGATGAGCATGTCCGAGCCCTAGAAGCCTGTAGACGAACATCCCTATGACCCGATGAGATTCGATATGAGATGATAAAGCATCTTAATCATGATGACATGATTAAGTTGCTAGAAGTGTACAATGAAATTTGGAAAAGCCACACTTTTCCAAACTCATGGCACTTCGGGGGTAATCCCAGATTTGCCATCTTCTACCGACCAATTGTGTTGACAAGTTACTTATGCAAGGTCATGGAACGAATTGTTAACCGTAGGCTATTGCATTTTTTAAATTTCAGTAATTCACTAGTTGACGAGCAGTGCGGTTTCCGAAAGGGACGCCAAACTCTCGATCAACAGTAAAGCTGGACAGTCATATTCAAGAGGCAATTGTCAAAAAAAAAAAAAATTTGATTTCAGTATCTTTAGATATAGAAAAAGCCTACGACATAACATGGCGATATGGCCTAATCAGAAAACTTTATGCTTTTGGATTATGTGGAAACTTGCCTTGTTTTATTTAAAATTTCATTTCTGACAGAACGTTTGCTGTCAAATTATTTTCTGACAATGTCACTTTTTCGGACATTTTTGTCCAAGCAAATGGGGTCACCAACATTATCTTTATGTATGATAAATGACATCTTACCAGCTCCTCCTCGGAATCTTAAATACTCACTGTAAGCTGATGATTGTGCATTATGGCACTCCAGCAATAATGCAGAATTCTCAGCAAATCTGGGGCCTCCAGTGGGGTTTTAAATTTTCCACTAGAAAGAGTATTGGGGTAATTTTTTTCACGTAGGAGGAAGCCGAACACCAGACTAACTCTAGACAACCACCCAATACCTATTCAAAATTCTGCTAAATTTCTTTGTCTACTTTTTGATAATAGACTCAACTGGAAAGACCACATTGGTCAATTAAAGAATAAGCACTAAATTTATTAAAGTGCATTTCTGGTAATAAATGGCGAGCTGATAGACAGTCTTTGCTAATGATATATAAAGCCCTGATTAGGTCTAAAGTAGATTATGGGTCAATCGTGTATGGTTCGGCATTGAGAACAAGTATGAAAAGTTTGGATGCTGTGCAGAATGCTTGTTTGCGTGTGTGTGTTTGAGCCCTAAAATGCACTCGGATCGAGCGTCTTGAAGTGGAGTCAGGAGTACCTCCCCTCCGACTCAGACGCGACCAGTTAGCACTGACCTTTGCCATTAGGGTAGCTCGAGACCCGAGCCACCCTTTACCACGAGACTCCACGACCTCGTCGAGAAAGTCGGTATAGATCTCTCTACCATCGATACCCTGGTTAAGTCAAACATAGCGCCATGGGAAACACCCAATTTTTCTATTATGGAAGCCTGGCTTCCATCAGCCAAGGCCCTGGCACCGGAGGGTGAGGTACGCCAGAGGTTCAGAGAGATCCTTATTAAACATCTCATTTTTTTTCATATATATACCGACGGCTCCAAAACAGATGAGTGTGTGGGTGCGGGTGTATGGTCGACTGAATGTGAACTAAAGTTTAGACTGCCGAATCATACATCGATCTTTATTGCCGAACTTTTTGCCATTGACAAAGCTATTGATTTTGCACCTTCGATGACCCACGATAGAATAGTTATTTTCTCAGATTCGTTAAGTTCACTTAAAGCTATTAAATCCTTAGAACCACTAAAAATGAACTGCTTGGTAATATTCGTAAGTTACACGGTGCCAACAAATCAATCAAGCTAATATGGGTACCAGGCCACTCTGGTATCCATGTTAATGAACAGGCTGACAAATTAGCCGGGTCAACTGGCGATCTGGACACTACCATAGTTCGTACAGATCTCAGGTGTTTTGTGTCTTTTATAAAAGCAAAAATACATCTCCTGTGGCAAAGTGAGTGGACCAACCTCCAACTGACCAACAAAATCACACCACAAATAGACCTGTGGGACACATCCCACAGGAAAAGCAGAAGGGAGGAGGTGGTCTTGGCCCATCTCAGGGTAAATGCCACCAGATTTACCCACCTCACTCCCTATATAGAGAGAACTTTCCCTCCTCAGTGTCCCCACTGCAACACCAGCCGCAACCTAAACCCCCTGTTAATAACATGCCCAATATACTCCAACCAAAGACGACAACTGAAAAATTACTTTAGAATAAAAAAAAAAGACTTTACGTTAATAAACATCTTATCAGATGATGAAAGAATCATCAGTAAAGTAATCACTTTTCTAAGAGAGACAAAACTGTATGACCTTATATAGATTAATAGAATAAATAGGATCCATTGGCTTAATAACCTTGGCCACACGCCGCTGGTGTAATATTATTATAGATATTATAATTACTTTAATGCTATAAACATTAGTAACAGCAAAATAAGATAATGTAAAATATTTTCGTATATTAATGAAAAGGGTGAACGGGCGAAACAGGCGGTACTCGTAGTTAGTACACTGGTGACTTGGTACAAATGTAGCCATCTATATGTAAAAAATAATTAAACAAGTAAACTCATGGCATGTTTGTACATGTCATGTACATACATGCCATGCCCGTCGACAATGGGTAAATACAGTTGCCATCGATGCTGTTATTGTTGTTATTGATGTTAAGATTATTAAATTGTTATTAATATATCGATAACATTTAAGATAATGAAAAAAAAAAGAAAAAGGTCCTTTCCAAAAGTCGAGGAAAAGGATATTCAGGTGAGATAGGACTAATAACTGATTCCTTGGTGACTAAGCACTTATAGAGCCATATATGTGTAAATACAATGAATAAACTTGTATTACAGTGGGCATGGCACGTATTCTTGTCATAGCCCAATCGGCACGATTGGGTTTAGATAATAGAACAATACTTGCCAAAAAAGGAGGTTGCTAGTCACCCAACAATCGATCAGTAGACATATGTATATACATACATTTACACACACACACACACACACACACACACACACACACACACACACACATGCACACGCACACGCACACGCACACGCACACACACACACACACACACACACACACACACACACACACACACACACACACACACGCAACACACACACACACACACACACGCACACGCACACGCACACGCACACGCACACGCACACGCACACGCACACGCACACGCACACGCACACACACACACACACACAAATATATCATATACACATTTATATATACATATATATAATATATAATATATATGATATATCTATATACATATACATATGTTGTCTTTCCCATTCCACAAGAGCTATATATTGTTGTAACAGTAACTTTCTTCACCACCGATTGTCACATGGTAAACACGTGACTTATACCCATCATTAGACCACTGTAGGAGATGATAGGCAGACTCCCTGTGGGGAGCCAAGGAGCAACGCCTCGCTCCGAGGAGCAGCCGCACAGTGTTAACCCGAATATTGTCAAAGGTCCTGGATTGATTGCTACCGCTAAAAGATTAGAGTATGGACTACACTTTAAAGAAAACGACAATGATTCTTATGGATTATTATTTTAACTTCGTGGATTTATTTTAAAAAATGGCTTTTATGCATTTATTTATATGCGAGACGTCATTTTGATGTTTTATACATTTCGTTTTGGTGTTACTGGAAATGATACCTAACACCTAAAATGAAGAATCCGATGGAACGTAAAGGTATTTTTACCTAATTTGATGCATATTTGCCGTTTGCAGGACCCTCTGTTGGGAGAAGCGTAAGGGGAGAGTCATTGAAACAGTGATTCAACTTACGCTTTATCGCTTCATAGGCTTTATATTCTTAGTATATCATTTACTTATTTTCGAATTAATTTTATATAGGCTAATTCTTATCGCCAGGGGAATGCATTTTTATCATAAAGCAATTGCGTTTAGCAGGTTCTCTGTGCATTGGGAGGACCAGAAGGCAAGTCATTAATGCCTTGTTCACATATACCTCAAGATTTCTACCACTTTCGATTAATTTAGAAGGGATTCTTTTCTAATAACAACATATTTTTCTAGAAAACAAATAACTCACTAGGGAACAACACGACCACACATCCATGCATGGAGAGGACCAGAAAGGAATAACTTCTTCCTGTCACTCCTGGCATATCCCCTAGTTACTCATTTGTGTTTGACTCTTTCTTTTTAACCGTCGAATGGGGAGTTTATGTGGAATCGTTGCTATAATAAGAAGCTTCTAGAACACAATGTGGAAATATGGGATCCTGTTACTCAACATTTAATATATTTACGGAAATATGTCAAACTAATTTATCATTGAAATTTCTGGCCATGGCACACTCTCCCCTATGTTTTCCCATAAATTTCAATTATTATCACTGCAAATAGCAAATCTTTGTAACAATATGGTATGCATGTATGTCAGTCAATTTCCCCTTTAGACAGCAACCTATTCATCTCATTCTATGACTTCGCCTTGCTTCTTGGTATAGGAAAGTGTTCATACCAGTTATAACAATGAGCTCTATGACCTTTCAACTGGTTTCCACAGAAACCCATACTTTCTCCTCAGAGACGTACAAGCGCCTTCTCTCGGGATATATTATTTATTATACGTGTTATACCATTTCTTAAGTAATATCTATTTAAATATTCATATTTTTCATATGACTAAAGAATCTTTTCGGGCATCTATAACAGATAAAAATAATAACAATAAAAATGGATAACAATTTTCAAATATGAGCATGAAGATCCATTAATTCCCGCCTCCTGGTTAGTTGATTGTGGCGAAAGGAACTCCATACAAGTTAGGTATTCAAAAGGATTCATGTATTTTTCCTAGATAGCTCCTGTAACCGATGGTTTTCCGGATATATTTAAAAGTTAAACCTCTTAAATATATATACATATATATATATATATATATATATATATATATATGTGTGTGTGTGTATATATATATATATAATCTTTTAATTTCTCTTTTATTTTACTTCTATGTGCTTTAAGTTTT
>NC_061853.1:14767419-14769919 GCF_019202785.1 Penaeus chinensis | reverse complement strand
ACCTCGCTGCAACAATTCCCGAACTAGTTCCGTACGGAACTTCCGCTGAGGCATCTTACCGCCGAGGGCCCGGTGGACAGCCAGAGCGTTGATGGTGGTCATATCCAGCAGGTAAAAAAATACCTTTTTGTACCACTTGATGGTCTTCTTGGTTGCTGGTTATGACTGCGCCAGCTGATCCGAGAGGTCGACGCCCTTCATGCCGTTGTTGTAACTGACAACGACCTCGGGCTTCGACCTCTCCACCCCTCGGCGGTTGGGAGGCAGGGTAACGACCTTTGATGTGTGGGCAGTGGATAGCATTGTCACAGGACGCTTGTCTAACCACTGCAGGCAAAGCATTCCGGTTTTGCTACTCCGGAAGTCGATGTGTCCCCGACTCGCCTGCAGGTACGAGGGCATACCCCGCCTGTTGACACGTACTGTGCCAACGGCGGTGGTCTTCCGGGCCTGCAGATAGTGGAAGAGAGTCGGGGAGGAATACCAGTTGTCTGTGTACAACTGATAGCCCTTGTCGAGCAGCTTTGCCTTTTCCATCAGGTCGTCGACGGCCTTCATACTCGCCGGAAATTCGCCGCGATCCTGCCCCATGTAAATATTGAAGGCCGCCGTATACCCTGCCTCTGGACCGTCGGACGAACACAGCTTGTAGACCTTCAGGCCCCTCTTACTAGGGTTGTACTGAAGGGCCTGATGCCTCCCCTTGAAGGCCCACAAGCTCTCGTGTACGGTCACGTTCTTTCTGGGGACGAAGACGGAACGGTACGTCGAGTCCAAGACGTCAATCACAGGACGCAGCTTCCACAACCGGTCCTCCGCGCTGTGCTCCCCTTCGTTGTTAGCGAAGTGGAGGGCGGAGGTAAGGATGTCGAAGCGGTCCCTGGACATGGTCTTGGCGAACACCGACGAGCACATCAACGGGTCCGTCGACCAAAGGTCCCTCTGGCACCTCTTCCCATGAAGTCCCATGAGGAACCTAAGGCCGACAAATGAGCGGACCTCCCGCATCGTTGTGTCCTCCCACCCCTTCATGTGGGATGAAGGGCTTCGCGGGTTCTGTCGAGCGTACCTGCAGTTGGAAGAAAAAAAGACATTGTAAAACAGGTGTTCCAAAAAAAGGACATGTAGAAAATTTCAAGGCAGAGCACAAAAAAACAACAACAAGTAAGTTGCTTACCGATTCGTCTCCTCCACAATTGTTTGAAACAACTCCTCTGGGAAGAGGCTGCTGAATATCTCCATCGGGTCGGACGATTCGTCAAGGTGTGCGTGCACACCCGGTGTCCCCTCGAAGCAGTTACGCCTGACGAAGTTCTCCTCCTTTGCCCAAGCAAAAGAAGGGGTTCCGGGAGCGTTGCGCTCCCACTTTCGCCTGGCGTATTCCGCGAGAGGCTCGTCCGAGTCCAAGGAGGTATCCACCAGCGGGACATAGTCGTAATCTACATCCGAGTTGTTCTCCACGGCAGATTCTCCGGAGTCGGACTCGGATTCCTCCCAATCCGAGTCGTCACCGTTGAACTGGCCGGAGATTTCAACTTCTGTAAAAATACGAAGAAAACATGAGTTCCATGTAAAAAAAGTTTTGATATGCAGAAACAAAGTAGGTTATGGCCAAAGAGGCAGGTATTTTCACAAGTCAAAGAAAAGATAGAAAACTTACCTGAGAGATTACTTGTCCTTGGAGGTGTGTAGTCCTCATCTGAGCCCTTATCATCGACTTCGTCGGCGGATGAGTACAAATAGAGGAGCGGGTCTGGGGCATTCCGCAAGCGAGGATATCCTCTGGAAGTGGACGGTTGGGGATCGTCCACTGTCTCCTCGTCGAAAGACAAGGCACGGACTCCAGGGGAATTCCTCGGCTTGCGGGAGCGGCGAGTTGAAAGCATTCGAGACATTTTCAAGGTCTTGCTCTGGCGAGTGATTACCTTGATAAGGATAAGTCCGATATGCAAAGCTGAGCTTCGCCCGGGCTATGCCAATGAGGGGAGCCCGGCCTGTGTCGATTAATGTCGACTCGCTAACGTGTGTCAGCTGGTGCTGACTCGGCTTTTGTCCTTACCCGCTGTGGTGCCCAGCCACAGTAGTAACCTCCAGGCGACAATTGCAACTTCTCGCGCCTGGGCGGGGCGCGAACCGCCGCCCCCTTGGATGAGAGGCCGGCACGTTACCACTGTACCAGCCAGGAGGCTGATTACCTTGACCTCTGCATGGCCTTTTATACGATCATCAGATCATTGATTTTAGGTCACATGAATCACGTGACTTGTCACGTGAAGTACAGGTAAACTATTGCCAAACTACTCTATTGCCAATCGAAGATATTAACAATCCTTGTGCTCCGGAGGGGTCCAGAAAGTCACTTGATAGGTCACGTGAGGTATGCGCGGGAAGGTTCCAGAAGGTTCCCGAAGATCCTTGTGCCCCGGAGGGATCCAGAAAGTCACGTGATAGGTCACGTGAGGTATGCGCGGGAAGGTTCCAGAAAATCACGTGACAGGTC
>NC_061853.1:14757419-14759919 GCF_019202785.1 Penaeus chinensis | reverse complement strand
ATTTGAGTATTGAATTTCCGTACATCTTCTCTCTTCTTTTTGTTTATAGTTTTTGTTAGTTCAGCTAATTATATTTTGTCCCTATTTGACGATGCTTTCATGACCCTACGTTTTTGCATAAGTTCTTTAGTTTCTATCGAGAACTTACTGGAGTTTTGTTTGACGTTCTTACCACCTACTTCAAGTGCAGCTTCCTTTATTATGTCATTGAACTGTTTGTTGATTTGGTCAATGTCGAGATCTTCGTCGCTGAGAAGTGAATATCTGTTTTGGATGTTCATGCTAAATTCTGTCGCTTTGGTCTTCAAGTTAGCTAAGTTTGGCTGCGGGTTTTCGTATTAGTTTATTTCTTTCCCTTCTGAGGTGTAATTTAGTTTGGCCTCTGACCAACCTATGGTCGCTGCCAACATTTACTTTATTAATAACTCCCACATGTTTTACTATATCACGTCTATTTGAAATTATGAAGTCAATTTCGTTTTTGATGTCCGATGGCGACTTCCATGTCCACTTCCGCTCTACAGTAGTCTTTTTTCGAAGAATGTATTCATGATATTGAATGATCGAGCCTCCGCGAAATCGACTAGCATTTGTCCCCTCTCATTCCTAGTGCCTACTCCGTGATTCCCCACTACGGTTTCTCCTTCTGTCTTTTTACCTATTTTGGCATTAAAGGCTCCCATAATTATTGTGAAATGGGTTTTTGCTCTTTCGTTGGCTAAATGAACATCTTCATAGAAGCTTTCTATTTCGTCATCACTGTGGCTGCAGGTTGGAGCATAGACTTGAACAATCTTTAAGTTGTACCTATTATTTAATTTTATTGTTACTGAAGCTACTCTTTCGTTTATACTATGGAATTCAACTATATTCTTTTCTAAACGTTTGTGAACTAAGAAACCTACCCCTAATTCTTGCTTGTTACCCTGAGGTTTGCCTATCCAATAGAGCACGTGTCCATCATTTAGTATCTTCTGTTCTTCACCTAGTCTTCTAACCTCACAGAGTCCTACAACATCCCATTTAATGAAGGAGAGTTCCTCAAGTAATGCTAGTAAGTCGGATTCCGTTCTCATTGTCCTTATATTATATATGCAAAGGTTCATCAACGTGGGGCGGCCTGTTCTTGGCCGGGGATTCTTAGCACCCTCTGCTCCGGAGCTATCCTGATCGCCGCCATAACCAGGGGCTCCTTCGCTTCCGGGGAATGAGGGCCGTTGCTCTGTCTGTGTAGTCATGGTTTTTTGATTGTGAGGTAAACAGCCGAGTTACCTCCCACCTACTGGCCTAGGTGTATCATAGTCGGAGGGGGAGTATTTTGGCCGGGATGCCACTAATAAGCCCCTCCAGCAAGGTTGGCCCTGTCTAGTGTGGACTTGTGAGCAGCAACACACGGACCTGCTCACTACACCAGGGTATACTCCCGTGAGCATGGGCTTGAGTATCAGAAGTGCGTATATGTGTGATTGTATTTTTATACACATATATACATACATACATATATATATATATATATATATATATATATATATATATATATATATATGCGTGTGTGTGTATATATATACTCATATATATTTATATGTATAAATATATATACATATTTATATATATGTATATATATATATATATATATATACTCATATATATTTACTCATATATATTTATATGTATAAATATATATACATATATATATATGTATATAAATATAATATATATATATATATGAGTATATATATATGTGAGTATGTATATATATATATATATATATATATATATATGAGTATATATATACAAATATATATATATATATATATATATATATATATATATATATATATATATATATATATATGCCATCTCTAGCAGACTTCAACCCTCGGTACTTGAGGTCACTCCAGTCGATGAGCATATTATTTTATTGAGACTGAAGCTTTCATTTGGCTTCATTTCTAATATTGCTGTATGCACTCCTACGGATGTATATAAACTTTAGGTGAAAGAGATGTTTTACGCCAAACTTGCATATGAGGCAGACAGATGTCCTCGGCGAGATATTCGCATTGTTCTGGGCGACTTCAATGCGGCACCGGCTGTGATCGAGCTGGCTACGAGATGTCTGTCGGTCCTCATGGCTCAGGAGCTGATGCTGGCAGCGAGAATAGCCGTGACTTTGCTAGGTTCAAGAAATTAAGGATTTATGGCTCCTGGTATCAGTATTCTGACCCACATCGTTGGACTTGGTACAGCGTTACGGGTAGTGTGGCCAAGGAGATCGACCACATCCTCGTTAGCATATATCTATGTCTGTCGGTCCTCATGGCTCAGGAGCTGATTCTGGCAGCGAGAATAGCTGTGACTTTGCTAGGTCCCAGAAATTGAGGATTTCTGGCTCCTGGTATCAGCAATCTGACCCGCATTGTTGGACTTGGTACAGCAGTACGGGTAGTGTGGCCGAAGAGATCGACCCCATCCTCGTTAGCACTCGGTGGAGGATCCT
>NC_061853.1:14697419-14709919 GCF_019202785.1 Penaeus chinensis | reverse complement strand
TATTTATCATCATGTCTCTCAGCACTTTTAACATGCCATATATTATGTGGCATGTTAACAAACTGAACAATATAAAAGTGTTGCGGAACATGATGATAAATAGTTATATACACTTTTTATCATGACCATATTTTTATTCTAATATCATACAAGCACAGGTATCAACCTTCGCTGTATCATTAGTTAAATTAATTTGTCTACTCTTAGTTTTTTATTAACACTGGCACTATAAATTGAACATGTCTTTATTTTACTGAAATATATTTAAAAGAACAAAGAGGATTTAGATTAATTATCATTTCATAAAAAAAATCATGTAACTGGAAAACACATGTTGTATAAGAAATCATTCTTTATTTTTTTTTTTTTTTACTCTTGCTCATAATATTATCATTCCTCACATCTATAATAAACTTAAACCAATAATAATGCTATTTTACGGAAAGAGAATTACTTGTGAAATGAAATACAATTGCGTACTCATAGTTGTTCTTATCATTATAATTTGATTTTTTTTCTACTGAAAGTGAGCCAAGTTATAAGGCTAACCTGACTTTATATATATATATATATATATATATATATATATATATATATATATTATATATTCATATATATATACATATATATATTCCTTTCCTTTTCTTTTCTTTCTGAGAAGATACCACCAAGGCCTTTCATTATCATTTTACAAATCGCACATGCTACAACAAAACAGATTTGTTAAGAGATGTTAGCAAAATATACATATTTTTACTCATTCACAAAAGAAACATCTCCAGTTTCTTTAAAAGCTTATACCAGAATGTTAACAATTTTGCTTACATATTTTATCATTCTTTGTTAAAGAGAAAAATACAATAATGTTGACAAAACCTATATAATCATTCAAAGCTGCGAACTTCATGCTTTGCCTCCTCTGATCCTTAGCTATACTAGACAAGCGATTGGTTTTCATGTTTCTTTTTTCTGTAACTTGATTATGAGATTAGTTTAGATGAGTGCAAATGAACGATGTAAACAAACGAATGACACTATGCCAAATGTTAATTTAAATTATTTGGTATATGTCTGTTTTTATTAATACTGAACGTATGCATTGGTGTAATATGAGTGTATATATACGGAATTTTGAGTAATATAAAAGTATTTCTTTGATCTATCTATTTGTTTTTTATGTGTGGCACAACACCTGTCTGAGACAAACGCACAAAAAACGTCCCAGACAAAATTTGAGGTGATTTTCTGACACTTTTGAGACAGTCCTGAATCTTATTCTCAGAATGGTCTGGGAACGGTCATGGATACCACAACTGATAATCTTGTTTACAAATTCATATCTGGTACATCAACAACCTTGTTCTAGTGACTGACCTCACATTTTGTATTGCATTCCATGATGTGTAGGATAATTTTATGAATACTTTACATGCATACATTCTTCCAAATGTGCATTTCTAGTACTATAGTAAGCGTAATCTTATTAGCTAAAATTCTTCTTGTCAACGTTGTATATTACAGGGTCATCCATTCCGAACCCAGAAATGTCTTTCACTATGCTATAATACGCAATTGTCTCCCTTTGGCATTATGATATAATTTTTTGCTCTAGGTGTCGAATCAGTCGAATGTTATTTTTTTCACATATATATACTCAAAATTCATTAGTCATGAATAGCGAATGAATTTAGCCACTACTTCTTTCTCTTGATTTTTCAGTGATCACTGTTTATATTTTGTTCTAACGTTGCCACAAAGCATTCTCGTTATCCCATCTTACAACGAAGCTACGAATTGCTTTATTGCATATAATACCACTACAGTACTCCACACAAAACCTGTATATTATATACCCCGAATAATATCCCACTATCCTGTCTAGCAACACGAAGACATAATGCCAGGCTGCTGTATTTTATACAGAACCACCGTACGTCTCGGATCACAGTTATTTCTCCATTTTACCGCCACCCTCCCTCGTCTCCCTCTGGCCGTGGCCTCTAGGGTAGGGAGTCACAGCAGTCGTTGACAAACTGTGCTCATCCAAGTGACAACTCCGATAACCGACTTGGCAAAAGGTGTCGTTTGGGTAGACTTGGCTAACACGAAACCACTGTTTGTAGATAGAGGCAACAAAATTCTCCCTGGAGGACATCTATATGGATGATAATGCTGAAGACAAATGTTATCAGCATTATCAATATTGTCGATACCATTATCATTGATGTAGATTATCATCATCATTATCATTGTGTATATAAGTATGCATGAATAATTATCATTATCATTAATATTGTGATAATGAAGATTATTATAATTATTATCATTATTATTATTGTTATTATTATTATCATTATCATTATCATTATCATTATTATCATTATCATCATCATTTTTATTAACTTTGTTATCATTATTGTTATAATTATCATTATTGTGGTGATAATAATAATAATGATAATAATAATAATAATAATAATAATAATAATAATAATAATAATAATAATAATAATAATAATAATGGTAATAATAATAATCATTATTTTTGTTATTATTATTATTATCATTATCATTATTTGCATTATTATTATTATTTGCATTATCATTATGTTTGTTATCATCATTATTGATTTTAATGTTTTCATGATAATTCCTTTTTTAATTATCATCAAGTGCCATTCACACATTTACTACATTGGTCACATTGAACACAGTTCAGTAATAATATTAATAGCATCAGTAGCGGCAGCAGCAGCAGCAGTAGCAGCAGCAGCAGCAGCAGCAGCAGCAGCAGCAACAGCAGCAGCAGCAGGCGCAGTCATGGTGGTAATGGTAGCGATAGAAGTGGGATCTCTGCCACTTGATTATCATGATTACGAATGCAGTCATTATTATAATCATTAACGCAACGATCATTAATGGTTCTTGTTCTTGTGTATGCTTTTGTGTTTAGAATTGGGATCATAAAAAAAAAAAAAAAAAAAAAAAGGTTTTAGTATATTCGCAGAAACCTGTTCCTTATTCCTTTGATACTGCCATGTATACACCAAACAGCAACAAAAGAGACCAAACATAAGGAACCTTAAGCAGTAATATACGGTTTATATAAGATTGATATACCCTACATTATTATATGACTGCTAAAACCAGCAGTGTCAGTCATCTAAACCGGGAAAAGAGAACATGGGAAACGCCCATGTTCCGCGGTGGTGCCACGTCGCTATTCAAGATACTATATTGATATTCATTTCCGTTTTCTGCAGAGGGATTTGAGCTTTTTCCTTACAGTGATTTGATATCAAATGCAGAACAGAATGTTCAGTTCATTGTTAATATCTGAAAAATAGATACAAAGACGTCCTTGCCTCCGGCCAGACCCCACTTAAACATTTCCTAAATGGCTCAGATCAGGTCATGGTAAATACGTGGATGAGAAACTAAATAAACACATAAATAAAATTAAAAATAAGGAAGTAGATAAAGAGACAAATAAATGAATGCATAAATGGAAAAAAATGCTAAGATAGATACAGTAGAATTCTGTCAACAAATCTGTGAACACATTTAATGTGAGCTAGCAACATAAATTGTATATGAACCAATCATTTTCTTACCTCTGAAAGTGTGGTGTGTTTCTTGGCGATTTTAGCACACAGTGACTATAATATTAGTATTATCATCATCCTTGTCATCATTATATTCGCCTTCACTATCATCCTTATCTTGACTACCATGATCATTAGCACAGTCATTAATATCATGCTTATTTCTGTATTGCCTCCACAACTGTTTAACATTCTAATGAAAAATAAAATAAAAATAGAATGAAGCATTTCTAAGAGAGATTGTGTTGGGTGAAAAAAACAAACAGATTCCACTCTTGTAAGTATTTGTATATGATACTATAATTTATAAATAATAATATATTTACTTCCTTATAATGTCTCAAAATATATTGATAGCGGTCAAGTAACTGAGAGTAGTGCGCTTAATGCGTTCCTCACTGATATTCAGATAATAGAAAGACAACTTGACTACTTGCTACTGTCTTGAAATCTAAATAATTTCTCCAAGTACCTATATCAGATTCTTTTCGACGCCTATGGCTGCGTTCAAAAAGTCATGGGCATCCTGAACGACAGTTTTACGATGTTGGCCATCACCTGCCGAGGTGACAGGTTATTTTTAATTACCATACATACCATGTCTGTTATCAATATCGTTCTTATTTTTTTACATTATTATAATTATCCGTATATTATTATCATTAATATCATCATAATTACCATCATTATGAACAACAAAGTCTTATTTTTATCATTAGAATTTGATAATTACTATCAGAATCATTGATATCACTTTAACTGAGGAGTTTATGTAATCAGTCCTGTTTATTCATCAGTTCACTTAAATTTATGACCTATTGGTTATAGGTGCAAACGTGCATACTGCTTGTTATATTCGGCTTTAGGGGTTTTATTAAGAGTGATGAGGGTAGAGAAATGATAATGGCAAAATGTTTATTTGCCTTTCTAACTCTAGCATTTCTGTCATATTTATCATAAATGTTATTGTTATTACTATTACCTCTTGATTCTTATATATTGTTACCTCACATTCTCTTTCTTTACATATACGATGTTTATTGTTGGCGTCATGATTATCATTAGTTATAATCATTATTAACCCAATCGTGCCGATTGGGTTGTTAATGATTATAACTATGGCAAAATACATGCCATGCCCACTAATACAAATCTATTTATTGTGTTTACACCTAAATGGCTCTACGGTTATTAGTCTTACCTATTACACCTGTTTACCCTTTTCCTTGAATTTTGGAAAGGGTCTTTTGCATTATTTCATCGTCTTAAATGTTATCGAGATTGTAATAACAATTTAATAATCATAACATTAATAACAATAATAACAGTATCTTCTTCTTCTTCTTCTTTGTTGGATTTCTTGGCTATCAACCAGCGGCATGTGGCCAAGGTTATTAAGCTAATGGATCCTATTTATTCTATCAATCTATATAAGGTCATAAAGTTTTGTCTCCCTTAGAAAAGTGATTACTTTACTTACTATTTTTTCATCATTAGATAAGAGATTTGATGTTGTAAAATCTAGATTTTTTATTCTTAGGTAATTTTGGAGTGGTCGTCTATTACTATTGTAGTTGGGGCATATTGTTAGTATGTGAGGTATGGTAAGGGTGGTGGTGCACTGAGGGCACTGCGGAGGAAAATTTATTTCTATGTAGGGAGTGAGGTGGGTGAGTCTTGAGGCGTTGACCCTAATGCGGGCAAACACCACCTCCTCCCTTCTTTCTTTTCTGTGGGATGTGTCCCACAGGTCTATTGTTTGTCTGATTTCATTGGTGAGTTGGAGGTTGGTCCACTCACTTTGCCACAGGAGATGTATTTTTGCTTTTTAAGAGACACAAAACACCTGAGATCTGTACGAACTATGGTAGATCGCCAGTTGACCCGGCTAGTTTGTCAGCCTGTTCATTACCATGGATACCAGAGTGACCTGGTACCCATATTAGCTTGATTAATTTGTTGGCACCGTGTAACTTACGAATGATATTACCCAGCAGTTCATTTTTAGTGGTTTCTAAAGATTGAATAGCTTTAAGTGAACTTAATGATTCGGTCGTCGATAGTGCAAAATCAATGGCTTTATCAATAGCAAAAAGTTCAGCAAGAAAAATCGATGTATGATTCGGCAGTCTAAAATTTAGACATTCAGTCGACCATACACCCGCACCTAAACACTCCTCTGTCTTGGAGCCGTCGGTGTATATATATGAAAAAAATTGAGATGTTTAATAATGATCTCTCTGAACCTCTGGCGTACCTCACCCTCCGGCGCCATGGCCTTGGCTGTTGGAAGCCAGGATTCCATGATAGAAACACTGGGGGTTTCCCATGGCACTATGTTTGACTTAACCAGGGTATCGATGGTAGAGAGATCTATACCGACTTTCACGACGAGGTCGTGGAGTCTCGTGGCAAAGGGCCTAGTGCCTCCATTGCCATTAGGGTGAGATGCACTTTAATAAATTTAGTGCTCTTTGACATTTATTCTTTAACTGACCAATGTGGTCTTTCCAATTGAGTCTACTATCAAAAAGAAGCCCAAGAAATCTTGCAGAATTTTGAATAGGTATTGGGTGGTTGTCTAGAGTTAGCCTGATGTTCGGCTTCCTCCTATGTGAAAAAAATACCCCAATACACTTTCTAGTGGAAAACCTAAAACCCCACTGGAGGCCCCAGTTATGAATCATATCCAGTGCCAATTGGATACGATTTGCTGAGAATTCTGCATTATTGCTGGAATGCCATAATGCACAATCATTAGTGTACAGTGAGTATTTAAGATTCCGAGGAGGAGCTGCTAAGATGTCATTGATTATACATAGAAATAATGTTGGTGACAAGACACTTCCTTGCCCTGCACAAAAATGTCCGAAAAAGTGACATTGCCAAAAAATAATTTGACAGAAAACGTTCAGTCAGAAATGAAATGTTTAATAAAACAAGGCAAGTTTCCACGTAATCCAAAAGCATAAAGTTTTCTGAGTAGGCCATATCGCCATGTCATGTCGTAGGCTTTTTCTATATCTAAAAATATTGAAATCAAATAATCTTTTTTGGCAATTGCCTCTTGAATATGACTGATAAGCAACTTGTCAACGCAATTGGGCGGTAGGAGATGGCAAATCTGGGATTACCCCCTCCTTCCAATATGGGAATGATGTGGGCGAAGTGCCATGAGTTTGGAAAAGTGTTGCTTTTCCAAATTTCATTGTACACTTCTAGCAACTTAATCATGGCATCATGATTAAGATGCTTTATCATCTCATATTGAATCTCATCGGGGCCTGGGGATGTTCCTCTACAGGCTTCTAGGGCTCGGACAAGCTCATCCATCGTTAGATCTTGGTTGTAATCATAGTCATCTCCTGTGGCAAAGTGAATTGGTTGCAGCTCAGCCGCTTCCTTGATGAGCAGGAATGCGTGATGATAGTTTGCTGAGCTGCTTGTATGAGAGAACTGCCTGGTGAGTGCATTAGCAATGTCTCTAGGTGAATCGATATTATTGCCCTCTTCAATGATGTTATTGATTTTGAAAGATGTTTTTTTCTTATTGATTTTATTGATTGTGGACCAAACCTCAGAAATTTTGGTATTGCTATTAATTGTAGAGACAAAGCTCTGCCAGGAATCTCTTTTTGCTTGTCTTATTACTCTACGAGCCCTAGCTCTTGCTTGTTTGTAGTTGCAAAAGTTCTCATTAGTGATGTTATTTTTGAAAAGCCTGTAGGCCTTATTGCGTCGACACATCTGGTGTCCTCCATGGAACTCTATGCTTAACGCTATCTGTCGAAGTTTTAGGAATGGATAGCAAAGCTGCTTCTATAATCGAATTCTGAATATGGTTTACTTTATCATCAATGGTTTCTCCAACAATTTCGAGCTTGACGCTCCTTGTGAAGGCGACCCAGTCAGTTCTTTTTACGTTAAATTTAGGCGCTGAAGGCGTTCTCACTGTGTCACATGAATATTTAATCAAAATAGGAAGATGATCGCTTCCCAACGAGTCGACAATGGTGTGCCACAGGCATTTGGCTGCTATTGATGAAGAGACCAGTGATATGTCTATAACGCTCAAATTCCCGGTATTATCGTCCACCCACGTGGGACTACCATCATTCAGAAGGACTAAATCAGACTCGTTAATCAGCTTAAATACTTGCTCACCTCTACCATCCACCCGTAGGGAACCCCATAACGTATGATGAGCATTGAAATCACCTAAAATTACTTTATTTTGTGGCAGACGTTCCTGAAGAGGAAAGAGCTCATCATAGATTATCACTTTATTAGGCGGACAATAAACTGAACATATAGCCAGATACGTGCCATTAATTTTTACTTTGCATGCGACAAATTCCAAAGTAGAATCAATGGTCACTTCTGTAAAAGGGAGGCTTTGGTGGATGTACATAGCGACTCCGGCTCCACCCCTACCCTCACGATCCTTCCGACATAAATGGTAGTTCCTGAGCGATACGACCTCGTCAGAGATGAGGTTTGTTAAATGAGTTTCTTGGAGATCTATAATATCGGGAGCATAGGACGAGGCTAATAATTTAAGGTCATTTACTTTAGATCTAAGACTTCGACAGTTCCATTGTAAAATGGTCGACGCGATGATTACGTTTTATGGGGTTTGGAAGTGCCTTGTCTACCAGTTTTTTTGTTTTTTTTATGGGAGGGAGGCGCTTCCTCTCCCTCGCTTCCCGGGGATCTCTCACGGGATGGTTTAGAGACAGAAGCCTCCATGTCCTGCACCTCCTGGCGAGGGAGACGACTGACAGATTGCGATCTGCTTCTCTCTCGAGAAACCAATCGCGAGCCAGACGAAGTCCTCACAGGAGTAGCCCGGACGGGAAGGTGCGCTCCGGACTGTGATTCGGTATCAGCTTCCTTAAGATGTTTAGGCTGGGTTGATGCAGCCATTTGATCGACCAATTTAGTCAACTGATAAACTTTAATATTCAATTCCTTAACCGTTTGTTTCAATTCAGCGATTTCTTTATCTTTAGCTGCAAGCTGCTGACTGACATCACTTGCACTAGGGGTAGTGTTAGTTACTGCTGCAACATAGGAAGTATCGGGTTTGTGTGTCAAACTTTCCACTTTTCTCTTAGCTTCAGTATAACTAACTTCATGCTTTCTCATATATGCCAATGTCTCAGTCTCCTTCTTCAGGATGCTGCACTCGGCAGATCCTGAATGATGAGGACCTCCACAGTTAGCACATTTGGAAATCATGTGATGATGTCATGGGCTTCAGCACATTTACGGCAAACAAATTTAGTTGAATCTTTGTCAATACATCTTAATGAGGTGTGTCCGAATTTTTGGCATCTATTACAATGCATTGGCTTTTGGACATAAGGTCTTACTTGAACACGTTCATAACCGACATTGACATATTCTGGGATTTTATTCAAGGCAAAGGTAAAAAAACACAGTCCAGTTTTCGTTCGCACATTCCCGTCCTTGGTCATACAATGAACGTCCACCACGTCTTGGTCCTTCATGCTCTCGAGAATTTAACTTTCTTCCATCGTCCTCAAATCCCTGTGAAAGATTACTCCCTTACAGGTATTTGGGCCAATAGGAATAGTTACTTTAACTCGAAGATCATGAATTTGTGTCAGCTTAAGTAAATCCTTAATAGGGGAGTGAATTGTATTGTACTTTTACAAGGAATCGTTATTATAGCTATTATATTATCATGGTATTAGTATCATTATTATCGTTATCATTATCATTATTTTTATTAGTATTATCATCATTATTATTATTCCCCTTTTCTATTATTTCGCCCACCTCCTACTTTTTCCTTTCTTTTTCCCTCTATCTTTGCTTTTCCCGCTCTGCCGAACCATATCACTCCCAAATTCTCCTTAAGTTCTCTATTCCCCCACTACTTTAAGCCCTACATCCGCCCTCTCCCATTGCACTCCTATTTCTTCTTAACCTCCTCTACCTCCTTAGCTAATCATGATGATGATGATGACAAAAATATAATAGTAATGATAATAAGTGATTAGGATATGATCCTATTACATTCGTAATATGATGGTTTTATGAATATAATATGTGTGTGTGTGTGTGTGTGTGTGTGTGTGTGTGTGTGTGTGTGTGTGTGTGTGTGTGTGTGTGTGTGTGTGTGTTTGATTCTTTAATGTTTATTCTGTCAATGATCACCCCACTTTATATCAAACCGATGCGACTTCAACTCCATATGTAATATTATTTCAGATGTAAATTGCAGGTATGCGAACGAATGGACGAAACACGCTGAATTATATTATAGATTATTATTACTATTATTATTATTATCATTATTATTATTATTATTATTATTATTATTATTATTATTATTATTATTATTATTATTATTATTATTATTATTATTATTATCATCATCATCATCATCATTATGATTATTATTATTAAATTAGTATATGATTTGAATTTCGTTCTAATAAGAAGCCGGGTTTCATCCAGAAAACTAAAACTGCTCACTGTAATGTGACATCTTATTTTTTTCTTTCTCGGCTGGTGGTTTGAATTTATTTCCACATAAATTTTGAGATGTGGACATGTCAGAGGATCTTTTTGAATTTCATAGGTGCTTGATTTTCCACGTATATCTCCAGTCCTTTCACTGGCACTCTTCTTGATCATTCGAGTGTTCCAATGACCAGCGGTATATTCGTTAAATTTCCATTTCAAAATCATTATTAGAACATTTCTCGAACACCCTAGATGCAATATTATTGCCGGCCTGTTCAACCATATCTATTAAAAGGCATTTTTTTCACAGGTCTTTGACAATAATACCAGGCCTGTTTGCTTTGATACGATTTGTATAGATAGTAAAATCACACATAATTACTACACTGTTAGACCTTCCTGTTTATACCAGATCTTACGATGGGGGACAAAATAGCACGTACAGAAAATACAGTGTACAGTAGGGACTAATTGATTATTAATATTAAGGAGATGGTAATACGTTATTTTACTGTAAGTAATGGGCAGGCTGCTACAATATAATTGATTGTTTCTGATTTTTTCCACAATATTTGCATTGTTGGGCTTTGCAACATTGTCAATTATATTTGCTTGTTAACTTGTATCAGACTTTGATCCTATACTGCAAGAATAAAATCCTCATTTTTTGCTTTCATTCCAGAACCGTTTTTTTCTTCTTTTATTTTACAGCTTCTTCCGTTCCCTGAGTACGGTACTGTCCGTGCATGGTTTTCTATCATTTGTTTAGCAGAGGTTTAATGTCTTTTGTTTTGTTTTATTTTCTTCGCTGCTTTAATTGGAGTGATTTTGTGATTGTTACCAAAATTTACGTTACTTTGTCCTTTATCAGTGTTTAGTTTTCTAAAATTTATTTGCCTCTTTACTAATCGAATATTTATTTATTCCTTTAAATTATTATTATTTTTTTTTTTTTTTTTGGGGGGGGGAGGGGCATTTTCATGTTCTATCGTCCAGTGGATCTTGTTTTGAATATATATTTTGAGTCCTATAATAGTAATTATATATTCAATTTTATGTAGTCAGGTAAAGTCTGTTTAACTCTACCTTTCGTTGGTGCTTGATGTTTGCTGTCAGTAATTTCCTTATCTTAACGTTCATTCACTGAAGATGACTGGTGTTCCATGAGTTGACTTGCCGGTCTATCCAGTGAAGTCATGAATTCAATTCTTTTTTTTTTTTTTTTTTTTTTTTGAGTTCATCTCTGTTTTCATTATTAGTCTTATTCTCCTGTATTATTTTTTCAGAATTCTTTATTTCAGAGCACTGTGTTGTATACTTTTGTTCTCATTTATTCCTGAGTATTTATGTTTCTTCCTGATCGAGATCCTTAATTACACAATTATCTTTGTGTACAAATATCAGTTTGCGTCCTTTAAATGTTGCTTCAATATGTGTCCAAACCAAACTCTATCCAAATGTCATCACTAAACTACATTGTCACTAACAGGGCTTTCCAGACCTTCATAAACTTTTACACATATTTGAAGAGATTCATTGCTTCCATAATCCATGAAAGAGAAGCACCATCGAATGTATTTCGATAATCTATCCATGTGGAAGTTATATTATATTTTTAGGGCTTCAGTTTTAGAGTATCTTTCTATTGATTAATAGCTGATATTTATATCTATACGAGTTTCGTAGACAACCTTTCTGTTCGAGCTAAAGGCTGTGTTGCTCAAGGAACAGAGTCTCTGTGTAAACACCGATGTGAGGATTTTATATTTCGTAGTGAAGCAAGTGATGTAATTTTAATGTCATTATTTTTATGTAGCGGAGAGACAGCACATATCAAATAATGTAGGGAATTCATCTATGTTTGTAGATTCCATTTGCCATTATATCGTATTTCTCTACATGAAACTACGCTAAGGATTCTCAATCAGACATTTTTTTGTGTTTGGCAACATGATATTTTCTTAAAATACTATCCTTTGCCTTTTCTTCTCATGGTTTTCATTGCAAAGGGATCAATTAATATAGATGGTGGGTTCTCTGGTACGAGCTCATAATATCTAATAATAATCATCATAATAATAATAATTCTATTATTATAATTATCATTATTTTTGTTATTATTATTATTATTATTGTTATTATCATATCTACTTTTTCTTATTATTACTATTTTTGTTAGTATCCTAAGGAATATCAATATCATTATTTCCATTACTATTATTATTATTAATATCATTATTAATATCGTGATTTTTTATTATCATTATTGTTATTATTATTATTATCATTATTATTATTATTATTATTATTATTATTATTATTGTTATTATTATTATTATTATTATTATTATTATCATTTTAATAACTACCATTATTATAACCATTATTATTACTATT
>NC_061853.1:14687419-14692419 GCF_019202785.1 Penaeus chinensis | reverse complement strand
GTATATATTTACATATGGATATGTATATATACATATATATGCATATATATGCATACAAACATAGATACATATATACACACATACATGCATACAGACATATATACATACAGACATATATATATATATACAAACATATATATATATATATATATATATATATATATATATGCATATATACATACAAACATATACATATATATGTGTGTGTGTGTGTGTGTGTGTGTATGTGTGTGTGTTTGTGTATATATATATATGTGTATATATATATATATATATATATATATATATATATATATAAAAGTGTATATATAAATATATCTATACATATATGTATATACACCTATATACATGTATACATACATACAAATATATATATATATATATATATATATATGCATATATACATATATATAAATATATATATTCATATTTATATATATGTAAAATATATATATATATATACATATGTATATATATAGATATATATATATATACATGTCTCTCTCTATATATATATACACACATGAATATATATGTATACATATATGTATATACATACATATGTGTATATATATGAATATATATATGTATATATACGTATAAATACATATATGTGTATGTATATATATACATATATATATGCACGCACACACGCGCACGCACACACACACACACACACACACACACACACACACACACACACAGTGTTTTATGCTACAGTTGTCAGTCCGTTTAGAGAGTTTTAATAACGTGGGAAATCCTTGCGAGGCGTTCTCCAAGACCTATATTCACATTTTACTTGGTCACATGCTGATTTTGCATGACCATGCCTAGAGATTTCAACATGTCATATTACCCACACATAACGCATATAATGGCCTCGTTCTTTTGCACGATACACGTTTATCCTGTACCTTTGTTTAGAGTGTTCATTGCTTGGAGAGCACTATGTGAAACGCAGAAAATGACCCTTGAGCCTTGATTCAATGGGAATTCGGTGGCCATGACTTTTCCTGCCAGTTCAATTTGCGTAATGCTAACTCAGTCATGAACCCTCCTACAATCCTGGTGCTGCAAAATATTGTTTTTATATACAACAAATGACTGCGAGAATCCATCAGTGTAGCATGTATTAGCATAGGGCAGAGATTCAAAATGCTTATTTATTTAAGAGCGTACTGCCTAAGTATAACAGGGGGGGGGGGGGGGGGGGACTGTGATTTTTTTTAGGGGCAGTCATATAAAATACACATAGGTCCGACATTTTCCACGGTGGAACAGAACGTCCATGTAGGGTCTTAGCTATGGATGTGTTTAGCTGAGATATGTGTTTATAAGATACTTGTATCTCTGGGTTTGAGTATGAATCGGCGTTGTCATTCAATGTTAGCTCCACTTATGTTTTAGTTGTCTTAGGAACTCTACCAAAGAGGGGTTCTTTAATTGACTTAATACTAGATACGATGTGTAATATTCTTTCGTAAACAGAAGGTAAATTAAGAACTGTTCTCATATTTAGGTATAAGAATAATTAGACTTTTAGTCCAGGAGCTTAAGAGGATTCCTTGTCATAGGCTTAGTCTATACAGATGTAAAAGTAGATTGACTGGTACCTGAGCAATGAAGTAAAGAACGAAAGAACATTATAAGTAGTGCAATCCACACCAAAGGCGGTTGCATTATCTTTCAGAAGGGCATACTCCCACTCGGTTATTTCGGCCAAGTCGGAGGGGTCAATAGCAGCACAGGCTACTGCTATATTACGAACTTCTTCCCTGTTAATTTAGGGGTGAGGCAAGGCTGTGTCCTTGCACCAACACTTTTCAACATGTGCATGGACTGGATGATGGGCAGAGCTAATATCCAAAGACAGTGTGGAGCAACACTGGGCAATATCATACCTTGACTTTGCCGACGATGTTGCTATCTTGTCTGAATCTCTGGAGTAACTGATGGGCCTAGAGGTCTCCTGGACCAAGACCAAGATTCAGGACTTTAGGGGCCTTTTAGGGGAACCGTTCAGTCGATCCATGCTTGCGGTGAGGACGTTGAAGTCACAGAAAGCTTTGCATACCTTGGTAGAATAGCCTATATCTCTGGGCTGTCAGACCAAGAAGTCAGTAAGATAGATTGGCTTGGCAGCAAGAGCCATGAACTCGATCACCAAGAGCATTTGGAGATATCAGTTCTTATGCAGGACCAAGCTAGGAGTCTTCAAAACCTTGATACTGCCAGTTTTGCTCTATGAAATCGAAACCTAGATGCTGTCTTGTCCCTTGGAGTCTCGTCTTGATGCCTTTTGTAACAAGTCTCTTCACCGGATCATAGGGTACAGTTGGCTGGACCCAACCGAAGGCTACACCGTGAGACTGGCATGGGACCTGTTAACTTGCATAATCCAGGATCGCCAACTCAGGCTATATGGCCATCTAACTCGTTTCCCTGCGGATGACCCTGCCAATCAGGTTGTCTCTCTGTGAGACAATCCTGGGTGGAGGAGGCCCGTGACCTAGGAGGTCATGGCTTGAGCAGCACGATCAGACCTATTACAAAGAGTTAGAGATGGGCCGCGGCCCTGACTGGAGACTGACCCTCATGGATGGAAGCAAAGGGTGGATGCGGCCATTCGCCCCTGTTGGCGTTACCCCCTTGATGATGATGATAATCTAACCTGTCACCTAACAAATGAGTATCTGCTTCTGTGCCATATACTGTCAGTGATCTACTATTAGAGAAATGCTTGAATTCTTCCCCATTACTATTATGCTGCTTGTCTCCAAAGTGTGAATGCCATGCACTGAGGTCGCCTATGCATAATATGCTCTGGTTGTGAAAACTGTGTAGGGAACTAGCCAGAAAGTTAGAGTATCTAGCATATACATTATACAGTGAAAAACCTGATTTTTTAAATGGTGAATTTGAACATCCGTGTTCTCGGATTTCATAACTAATTAATGTGTTACCTTGATGTATGTCAACAATTCAGTCATGACTGTATTAACATATGAATAATATCCCTTAATTGAATGTACTATTATAATTTAAGAAGCAGCAGCAAAAGTTCTTGCACGCAAAGCACAGCAGAATTATATTCTAGGCCATTTAGCCTAGGCTTGATACTAAGCATATTCATTGAATTTCATTGTGCGTTTATCCATACGTGAGTAGTGTTTTAATCTGTCTTACATGCTACCATATCCTTTGATATTCAGAGAGTATAGCATCTGTAAGGCCAGAACACCCTCTGTGAGGATTAGGTTGAGAGTCTGTATTGACTTTTCTGAGTAGAGGACAGATGTTCTGAGACACGGCCAACTGACCGCGTTCCAAAATCTCGGTGTTTTTAAAAATTCGCTCTTGTGTATGTATACCAAGGATAGACCACAGAGCAGGTGCTTCTCACAATAAGTAGGTTTTTTGATATATACAAAGGAAAGTTTTTCATTGATCCCAAGCATGGCGGAAGTTTGTCAACAGGATGGATTTGTTTAAGAAAACCTGCCAGCAACTAGATATTGCACCTGGTGGTGTAATATAAGTTGCACTTGTAAGGCAGTTTGATTCTGTTAATACAAGCATCTTTAAAAGGAATATTTCTAATATATATATATCAGGTAGATCAACAAAAAAAATGTTTCCAGAGTGCATAGATTCCTACATGCTTGGATTCTGAGCTGAGTTGGAAGAAACCTATTGATAAACATAGGAAACGACCCACAGTCCTTGCAGTTTTCATTGTGTATGACCAAAGCACTTGAATGATCCTCTGGCAAACAGAGACATACTTTTGGTTATATTACGAGGAATTAGATGAACATCACTATCCACACAGAGCATTTTAGGGAAGAATTCGATTACCATACTAAATTAACCTTCGCCTGCTAAGTCAAGAGATGTAACATCCCCTAATCTAATGTAATCCAATCTAACCTAACCTAACCATACCAAAAGCGCCATTGTCGTCATTATTGTTAATAAGCCTCTAAATGCTGTGAAATAAACATAATGCGTGTCTTGCTTTCTTCTAAAAACAGTATTACAACCATTATAATGAACTCCAATGAACCAAATTGATATTAGAAACGAACAAGCTGCTGCTTACTTTTTATTTTGGTTCTTCATCACTCAAAACAAAAAATATATCTATTATGCAATAAAAGCAATGGTTCTCTAAAAAAAGAAAAAAAAAAAAAAATCCAATCCCCGTGGCCTTTGGTTAAAGAATTGCTCCGACACAGTTCAAAAGCTCACCACCTAGAAAACTTCTGCAAGACTGAGCTTGGTTCTTTCTATGGCAATGAATCACCAGGGAGGTCTATTAGCATTATCTTTACAGCATATATCTGCTGCGTGATTATTGGTATTTGCTGTTTTAATCACTGAAGTCACTGAATGCACATCATTTAACATTTAATTGAATTGTTTTCACTTAACTTATAAACCATTACAAAAAGTAGTATTCATTCTATACATTTCTTACATAATCTGTTGTAGTAAACACAATCACAACTGTCAAAACACCTTTTATTAATTGATTTTTAACCCATTACCGCCTGGGAAAATGAATAAAAAATGGGGAAAATGCTGTGCTCCTTTTTTATAATTTTGTGAAAAGTCTCTGCACATAGATGGCTCTGTTAATGCCCAGCCAATTTATTAGATCTTGTGACCTTACCTGATTTCACATTTCCTTGAATTGGCCGGAAAACGTTTTTTTTTCTATGAATATTTATGGTTTTATTTTTATCATAAACATTATAATTGCTATAATGTTATAAAAATTGGTAACAGCAAAATAAGATAACGTAAAATATTTTCGTAAATCAATGAAAAGGGTGAACGGGCAAGACAGGCGGTACTTATAACTGGCTCATTGGTGACTTAGTACAAGTGTAGCCATCTATGTGTAAAAACAACAAAACAAGTAAACTCACAGTGGGCATAGCATGTACGTACATGCCACGTACGTTCCTTGACATGAAGGATACAGCAAATACTCC
>NC_061853.1:14647419-14662419 GCF_019202785.1 Penaeus chinensis | reverse complement strand
GTCAAAGGGTAAAAGTTTGGGGATAGATGACTGGGAGATCAGTAGGGTGGCCCCGCGCCATCTGTATTTGATGCAGCCATTGCATGTTTATGCATGTTTGGTTGAAATGAGCAGTAAATAAGATTCCTAAATAAGATCTTATCTGCCTGCTAGATCAAATGTCTAGGTGAGGCTAACAGTTTGTGCACATTCAAGTTATGCTTTCACAGAACATCTAACTTCTGTGCACTTATCTTGTAGTAGTGTGTTCACCCGGTTCTTTCGAGTCGTTATCTGGTACCGAGACAGCAGACAGCATCAGGTTATTGAAGTAAGAGGTCTCTACCACAAAAAATGGAAAAACAATTGCGATAAAAAAGACAAGTGCATTGTTGAGTTGCTTTTGTGTAACATCGTGAGGCTCATATATACACATAAGGTGTTTTTTGTAGCATTCTGAAACCAATAACACTTTGATACATTGTTTCAACTTGCATCATGGTCGCTGGAAAACACGAGTTGTAGATGAATAAGCCTCACATCCATAGTCACGTTTACTACTAATAAGTGCTCAGTAAAGCTGCAGAAGCGTTGTTCGGTCTGCACCCCAAGATAAGTGTGAAAGAATCCGCAAAATACTACGTGCTTTTGTAGCTTTCACCTTTAACTGTTTGCTATGAGACACCCATGTAAGCCTTGAGTCAAAAATTAAACCCAAGTACTTCTCGTCTTGGACAAAATGCAGTGTGTTTGCTCCTAAATAGAGGGAAGGATGGAACTTTCCTCGTTTGTGGAAATGCATTGCCATGGTCTTGCTTGGAGAAAAATTGAACCCATGGTATGTTGCCCACTGCACAACCTGATTTATTGCAGTCTGCATGTGACCTTACACATCCTCATTCTAAAGTTCCTATCAAACAGGAAGCCTTGTATGAAGGTAGGTAATGCTCCTCTTAAACCAGTGGCATACATTTTTATGAGTATGCCACGCTTCCAAGTAGTATCGTAAGCCTTATTAGTTTTTAAGTTTAGTTAAGGTCAAAGAAGACTGCTAACATGTGATGGCGCTGTGCAAAAGTATTCTATATAGCAGTTTCCATTCTCACAAGTGTATCTGTGGTCAATCTCAATTTTCTAAACCCATATTGATATGGGGTCATCATGTTTTCCTTTTATCACAGCCATATCAACCTGCAGTTTACCATTTTCTCAAACAGCTTGCAGTTACAGCTGGTGAGAGAAATTGGTATGTAATTCCCTAGTGTGGAAGCATCCTTACCAGGATTGAATAGGTCCAACAGGAACTTTTGGGAGCCATTATACCATATGATATCATGAGATATCATTTGCTAAAATAATATCATAAGATATCATTTGGTATGGAATATTGTCACTTCCTGGGGCACTCTTATGGCAGAGCTGCAAAGTAGAGTCCATCTCCTTGTACAAAAATGGTAAGTTGTATGGAAGTTCTGCTGCAGTCCTTTTGAAGAACGACAGCGGGCGTCGTTCTTGTTCAGCCTGAAGAGTGGCGAATTGAGCATTGTAAAATGCTCCAGAGGTTCACTGCCATGGATTTAGGAAGCTCATTTGCAACATCTTTTTTGTCCGTAAGGATTTTGCCATCTATCTTCAGAGTAGGTGGTGCCATGGGTGTGATCTTTCCAGCAATCTTATGCATCTTGTCCCATACCAGAGTTAATCGAGGATGCATGCTATCTCCATAACTTCGGTCTAGCCTCCTTTAGCACTCGCCTGGCCTTGGCTCAG
This sequence comes from Penaeus chinensis, assembly GCF_019202785.1. Classification (NCBI taxonomy): domain Eukaryota; kingdom Metazoa; phylum Arthropoda; class Malacostraca; order Decapoda; family Penaeidae; genus Penaeus; species Penaeus chinensis. Next base: position 14,660,670 of record NC_061853.1, on the reverse strand, counting down.
GTCTTTTTATAATGGATCAAGGATACATCGCTGGGGCATCATTTCAACTACCTTGATACAGCTTTTCTTGCTCTAACAGCTTGTTGGCATTCATCAGACCACCATGGTACTGGAGGTCGATGGTATTGCCTACTACTCTTGGGAATGGATGCTTCTGATGAAAGGCGACTTTGTGATGTGAAGTGATTAACAGCATCTTGAACACATTGGAAATCATTCACATCCTTGCAATACTGTAGTTGATCTAAAAAGATTTCAGTCCACATGTTCAGGTCCCCATCTCTGCACTCCATTCACCTCCTCCAAAAGTATTGGAAAATGGTCGCTTCCATGACCTGCCAAGTGAAATTCAACTGTGAATGAGGTGAACCAATTGACAGGTCAGTATTGGAGAATGTCCCAGTTTGAATTTGGAAATGTGTGGGTATGTCACTGTTCAGAAAAACTGCATCTACTCTTGAGAACAAAGACTCCAAGGACCTTCCTCGAGGGTTGCACAAAGTGTCTCCAGAGGTGATGCCGACCATTGAAATTTCCCAAAAGTAGAAATGGATGAGGCAACTGCCCAAGTGGATCTTCCAAATCATTTATGTTGAGATTATGTGGAGGAAGGTAGATGGATGCAACAGTGTAAGGTCATGTCAAGCCTACTCTCACAGCCTTCATCCACAGTCTCGTCTGCAGGTGGATGGCCTGTAAGGGAATATCCTGATGTACCATCACTGCTACTCCTCCATGAGGCCCATTATCAAAGGTCCCATAATGGGCTTGAACTTGGAAACCTGGGTTACATGAAGCTATAAATCGTTGTGTGAATTCCCTAACAGTTTCGTTGGTTTAGGGTATCCAGTTCTTCAGGCTAACAAATGACGTCTTCATGAGGTGTTTGGCAGCACTTGTGGTTAAGGCCTGCCCCACACCTTTAGATTGTCCCTTTCCAGTATTTTGGAGGTACCTTTTGATGGGTTATTTACCTGTGTAACTGGTTTCCACAGGCTTCCTTTGGACAGGCTCAGGATTTCTTTGCCTGGGCAAAGGATGGACCTGAGCCTTTGGTTCAGGAGCATTTTGTCTTGTAGCGCAGGCCCCTGTGGATATGGTGGCAGCTGGGGCTGTCACTAATGAGGCCTCTGGAGCCCTGCCTGGTGGCTCCAAAGACCCGACTCTATGAGGAGTCTTTTGAACTGACTCAGGATTCCTCTGCCTGGGCAAAGGGTGTACCTGAGCCTTTGCTTCCGGGGCATTCTGCCAAGCAGTAGAGGCCCCTGTGGGTGTGGTGGCAGCTGGAGCTGTCACTGTTGAGGTCTCTTGACTGATGGCTCCAAAGACCTTACTTTGGGAGGAGGAGTCTCCTCAATAGACCCCTCACTCCTACTCCATTTCTGGTGGAACAACTCACCAGAGGCAGTTTCAGCATTTGAGGACTGAGGTTTAAAGGTAGTTACAGAGTGTGTGGTGTAAAAAGTATTGGAGGGATGGTGTGAAGGAGTTCGGACTAGAAGCAAGGCAAAGGACTTTCCTGGCTGCGCAAACGGCACACGGGCACGTCGCTTTACCTCCGGAAAACTAACTTTCTCCAATACTTCTTTTTCAAACTTGTATCTCTTGCACTGCTTAGAAGAAGCCTGATCTTTGCAGTGGTAACAGTTGTCATCTTGATGACCTATTGTACCACACTTTACACACACACACACACACACTCTTGGTTGTCCATTTTCCTTAAAACGGCAAGAGTTAGCTCCATGCCCATAACCCTGACAGTGGAAACACTGCATAGGGTTGGGCACATATGGCTTTACCTTAGTGCTACCATGCCAACTTAACTGATTTTGGAAGGACTAACGTTTCAAAAGTTAACAGGAGAGCTGGTGTCGACTGTTCCAAACGATCAACTTTCTTCTTAAAACATTTTACTGCCACTACATTATACTTCTTTAATTCTTCTAACAGTTTCTCCTCAGAATACCTTAAAGGGTCTCGGGAAAAGACAATTCCCTTACACTAATTGAGTGTTTTGTGAGAACATGAAACTTGATGTCTCATATCTCATGCAGACAGTCACTCTCGTCTGGTGATGAAACAAACTACCAGGCTACCTTCTGGGGTAATGCGAGGATCACATTGACATACTTCAATTATCTTCCAATGTACTTCAAAAATATTAAGATCCACGAATGATACACCATTAATGGTCTTCGCTATTAGGTATTTATTATATAATACACTTTGCTATTTACCAGGTAAGATTTCCTTAATGGATTGAGGAGGACTTTTCTCCTTCCCTGGTTTGGGAGCTTGGAAACCATTACGATTCCCATTCTTGCCCTTTGGAATCTGGTAAGGTTCCAGAGTGACAATATGTGATGTTCAGAGGGATTGGCTAGGGGATTACATAGGTCGTCAGGGAGAGAGCAAGTTCTTTGTAAATTTGTAGAAATCATACAAATTAGAAATCTTCGTTTCCTCCCGCCCGCCCACCCACCCACCCACCATGGAGTCTAACTAGGGAAAGCTATAGTTAGGACTCAAAATCTCCCAACAGCCGTAGGGATAGTGAGGAAATATACGCAATCACTATTACAGTACTGATAGCAGTCGAAGGACCTATGCGTTACCGACTGAAAGGTGCCTGTTTGACCCTAGCCATATTTGACCAGCCGATTGACTTGACCGAGCCTTGATCAAGCCACCCCTCTAACCAGAATAGAGGACCAAAGAGGTGTGTTGCTTGCTTCAGGGAGGTGCGTGCAGTATCATTCAACCTCCAAGATGTAATGCACGGCAAACACACGTGGGAGAGTTCTCCCTGGGCCAAGATGGAATGTACCAGGGGTTGGTGCACCAATAAGTCAATTTGCCTCCAGTATGGGTATCCCTCTGGTGCGGCTCACCAAATCATTGGGATCTCAAGCAAGGCGGCTCCCATTAGGGGAGGCCTTAGGTATTGAGAAGAGGTATCTCGGGGAATGTCTCAAGCACACTGGCCTGCTGTATCTGCTCCCCTGCAGGAAGCCAGGATGGGGTGGTATGCATTGAAGTCTCTCCTTATGATCATTCGGTCTTATGCTGCAGTAGCACAGACCTGGTTGATGTCTAAGCTCCTACAGCTGTACACATTGTACAGCTTGAGGAACCCCCCAACAAGGTTAATCTCAAAAGCCATAGCTTCACCATCATCTCCACAGTTTGGTTCACTGGCTATTGCAGAGTTTGGCAACATGAAGACGTGAAACCCTGAGAAGCAGTCCCCTCTGTTAATGTTTCCTGTACACCTCACACTGGCGAGTCTCGACTATACTCAGGCGTAATTAGGAAGCTCTTAATTCACTAATTGTTATCCCTTCCACTGTCTCTCATTTCTTACTTTTCTATTATTTTCTGTTACACGTCCCATGTATGTAGGAACCACGACGACAAAAGGCTTAAACGAAGGCAGATGACCCGACCGTCACCATCTAAGGTGGTCGGATAAACAATGACCCGCCCATTTCCTTGGCCGACGGTTTTCATACGGTGTTTTAAATTTAACAAGGAAAACTGCATATGACATCCCTAAACGAAAAAACTAACCGATCTAAAATTAATTATAGAATGTAGGAATTAATCAAAATACCGAGAAAATAAAAGTAGAACATTAAAATAAAAACAGGTGACGAAAATATCAAACTAAGAACAGAAGCTGAATATACATATAAAACAAACACATCAAAATGGCTAAGGGATCTCATCCAGAAAGTAAATGGAGAGAAAAAAAATGTTCAAAACAAATCCCCCTAAATTCAAATAGTCCCCCATAAGTATGATTTTCTTTAATTTGGACCGCATGCTCTAGCTTGTAATTTCGTTTAAACATATAAAAAGTATTTCGCCACAACAGGAGGTTGATAGTAGATGACAAAGGAGCCGCGGTCATGGCATGGTACAAGCGGCAGAGGTCATATGTCGGAAATCCGGAATAAATATGATGAGAGTAAGGGTTAAGAGGTGTGACACTTGCGCTATGGTAGGATAATGGGATGGGATGTAAAAATGTAAAGGCAACAAAAATAGGAGCTCGACATCCACACTCACGAGACCCTGCAACGATCGCGATCGCGGTGGCGAGCTCGCTAGTAAAAAGTGCCAGTGGAACTTCAACTAAGATTAACTTTATAAATTAATTAAAGCGAACAAAACAAATGGAAGGGGGTGAAAGACATGGGAGAAGTATAAGAAAGTACACAAAAGAAAAAATTATTCTGCCAAGCTGAAAAAGCAGGCTCCTGTTCCAGGGAGAGGACATCACAACCAAGGCAATGAATCTCTTATGTAATCGTGACGACGACACAAACTCGTCCTAACCTATATCTTTGACCCATATGAGTGTTTTATTCTGTTGGTATGTGCAGTCAATGTGATTGTGAGTGGGGCGTATGTGGGGGTTGGATGAATGAGGGCTTTGAACAGGTGCAGTCTGGTAGCGATTGTAAGCTCTTCTTAACCAGTGCGACTTTTTTTGCAAGGTGATTATGAAAACGTAACATATGATCAATGCTAACACCAAGCACGGTGCAAGAGCATGTTATTTGAAGAGGTGCTTGTAATATGTCGAAAAAGTTTAGATGTATTGAAACATAATGAGGATTGTGTGTTGAGCTTATAAAGAGATCTTTTGTTTTTGTCGCATTAGTTTTGATAAGCCATTTGTGCTCCCATCTCGAGACGGTATCAAGCTCGTCGTTGATTTGTCGGACAAGACCAGCGAGCAAATCATGTCTAGCTAAGTGAATGCGATCATCAGAAACGTCAATCAATCGGGAAAAGTGGGATTGGGGAGGTCATTTGTATATAACATGAATAATGTTAGGCTGATTATGCTGCCTTGAGGCACACCTATGTACATATAAATGGAATCTGAAACCTTACCTTTGAATTTGATTTTTAATTTACAGTCACCAAATTTTTAATTTGGCATCCAAGAACCAGCTTGCCAGACCATGTCGAAGGGTCGTTCCATGTCTTTGGTTACAAGAACCGTCTTTAGTCGTCTGTCTTTGATGTTAAGACAATACTTGGTCAGTATGTCCAATACATCATTTGTTGAGCAGTGAGAGCAGAAAGCCAAATTGTTTGGAAGAAAGTAGGTCATGGTCGTTGAGATACCGCCGTAGTCAGAAGTTTAATAGTTTCTAGAAAATTTTATCTGATGTCTCTAATAGCCTAATTGGGTGGTAATTCTTGGGGTCAGTTAGGTCTTTGTTTGGCTTAGGTATAGGGCCATTAAAGCAGTTTAAAAAGGTGAAGGATAGTACCCAGAGGAAAGAAAAGTATTGCTATGCGACATAGCTTGTAAAACGACTATCCAGATGGATAATCTGACTGGTTCTGTTTCTATCCTGTGTCCCTGGCTACAGGTATTGACTGAATGCGTTCATTAGAAAGTTGGTGAGGTTCAGGAGAATTGGAAACAGTTTGCCAGTGATCTTGATTTTTTTTTTTTTTTTTTATAATCTCCACGGGAATTGAAATATGTTGTTGCTTTCTTGATTTTATTATCATAACAAAAGTAGATGCAAATCTTAAGACTACTTTATATAACATTTACAAACATTAATGGTATATCAAGGTGTTTTGTGTCTATTTCACGGCACTGCTACATAGTCTGGATCTGGTGGTCTGTTCTCCGAGCATGGGGCGATTCTTCTTCACCGGTTCTTCGTTGGTGATAGCCATTTTATCTCAAACTCTTTTTGAAAATGTGTAGAGTCTTGTGATATTTATCATGCAGTTCTGATATTAAAAGCTGGGTGTATTCTTCGCTTCTACATGTTGCTGTCCAGAGTATTCGGTTCTGGAACTGCTACATCCTCCTGATGTTTGTCATGGAAGAGATGCAAAGAAGGATGGCTGGGTACTCCATGATCAGTCTAATCAGAGTTTTCTAGAATCGCATTTGTGTTCTTGTATTAATTTTTAAAGCGTTTTAGTTTTGTAAAAAAAAAAAAAAAAAAAAAAATCGTATTGTAAAAAAGTATTGTTACCTTGATGTAGAATAAAATTCTCTCTTGGTCGACATTTATCTCCCTTAGATTTGTGGCTGATACTGAGAGTTTTTTGGGTTTTTTTTCTATCTTCCATTTCTTTCGAATCCATTTATTCTTTTAACATTTACCGTTGCTGTGGTTAAAATTTCTTTTGATTTTATATCGTCGGCAAGGCTGACATCTACGCAGTTGTTGTTGGGTCCTTCGAGGTCTGCCGCGTAGAATATAGAAAGGGTAGGGCTTAATGTTGATCATTGTGGCACCCCGCTCCATAATGGGAATTTTAGTCCTTTAATTGTGTCGAGTCGTATTGTTGTTCTTTTTTCTTCCACGAAGTTGCAGAGGATCTGTTCAATTGTGTCTGGCACACTAATTTTCATTATTTTGTATTGAAGCCGTGGTTTCCACATTTTGTCAAAGGCTTTTGCAATGTTTCTGCAAACTACGATGCACTGCTGTCGGTTTCTCTGAGAAAGAGCGATGGTTTCGTACATAACAGCTATTGCTTGTGTGCCTCTCCCTTCTCTGAAACCGTATGGTTACTATTTGAGAGACTGCGTCTTTCCATGTGGCTCGTAATGAAATTGTTAATAATCTCAAATATTTCTCCTGACATATCTAATAAGGATATTGGTCGGTAAGATAAGGATATTGGTCGGTAAGTCTTGACTTTTCTGGGGTCTTTTCCTGCTTTTGGTATGAGAATTATACTAAATTTGGGAAATTTGTTCCATCGAAAGGGACAGTTGAAGATTTATTTTTACTATTGCCACTTCCGGGAGTTTTTGCTTAATTCTTTTTCTTATTCCGCTTTCGGCAGGTGCTTTGTCTTTATATTTATTGAGGATTGTTTTTATTTCTTCTTCGGATGCTGGTCAGGTTATAGTGTTGTCGTCCAGCAGTCTATTTAGATTTGCTTCTCTATTAGGTATCAGTCTATGCATGTCAACTGATAGTTTTTCACTTGGGTATTGTGTTGCAAGTCGAATGTTCTGTTGTCTTCCAGACTTATGTCTAAAAACAGTTTCTTTCTGCTTGCTATCAATTACTTTCTCGTTTCTTTCGTTTAGTATGTATGAAGTTTGGTTATGTTTGCTTCCCATTAGGTTGTCGTATTCAAGTTCTGTTGTTTTTATTGAATTATTCCAGTGATTTATGTACAGACTTTTACCTTCCTCCTTCAGGTCTCCTTGCGTGATGCTGGTGTCCAACCAATATGTTCGATGATGCTGAGGATATTTTTTTATCTCCAATCTGTGGGATAAAGTAGCGTACATTTTCTTGGGGATGTCTTTATTCATTGCTCTTTCGACAGTACTGAACCATGCGTCGATTTCGTTGTTAATATGTTCCTTGTTGATTACTGTTTCATTTGCGTGGTCTGTGTTCATATGATCAACTACGTCATTTCTGAAAAGTTCCCAGTCTGCCCTGTTTAGACTGTACATTTCCTTTTGCGGGATCATAATAGGTGATTTTGCTATGGTGAAGATTATGGGTAGGTGTTCTGACTTGTTTAATGGTCTATGTTGGATGCCATGGTTCATATGGATTTGTTTTATTTTCATGAATAATGTTTGGACGATCTTTGTCTCTTGTACTGAAGAAGATATCGAAGAAAGTCCCAACGTGGATGATCTTGTTTTGGTTCATTAGGTTTACTATTTCTTCTCCCATGAGGTTGTTGTTATTCTGCCCTACAGTTCGGTGGCATTTAGGTCGGCAATTATGTATGCAGGGTTATTCGTTCGCATTATTTTCATTATGTCTGGGTATGGAAATTGTGGGTATCAAGGTGACATTTATGCAGTGCCAATTACATATTTTCCTCGATTTATCTACAGTTCTACTACGAGGAAGTGTTCATCAAAGTCGTCTATAATTTTGTGTTTGATCTTTCTTTTGATGCATATGGTAACTCCTAATGTGTTTCTTTGGTAGTAGCCAAAGATCTTTTTCAGCTTGTTGCTCTGGAGACAGTGAGAATTGATGATATGTATTGGAGAGTTCATGTTTCCTCGTGCACCAATTTAGGACGTTGTATTGGATTATTTTGATTATTTTTGGCAGTGTGGTGTTCGCCTCTAGTTCCGTTTTTGATGCTATTAAATGCTTCTTCTTCAGCATATTGTATTCTTCTGTGAATGTGATCTCTGATTATTTGGTCGACTTATATGTCAGGGTGGTAATAAGTGTACTTTATTAATTTTGTCTGAATGAACTGCGAAATCTCAGGATGCGATGGTCTCCGGGGGATGAATCCAATACTTCCTACACTTGCTCGTAGTCTGATCTCTGACAGCATCACTCTCATCGCGCTGGCTTTCCGTTCGGGCTGTCATCTTGGTTTCGGACAGGCTTCCTCTTCCTCTTGGTGATGAATCGGGCATGGGAGTCTATTCCCCGTCGCTCACAGTCTCCCCCCGCTGCGACGTTTCTTCGCTTGCCGTTTCCTGTGTTGGCGATGTTTTACTGCCTCTCTTGTTCTTTATTTCCTCGTGTTCCATCGTTATTTCCATGTCACAATTGCTTCTATGTAATAGGTGTGTTATTGCCCATTAATACACCAATTCTGGCATTGTTTTGAGATGGGAATATGACTCTTGGGATGTTGTTGAGATCATACATCTCACTGTCAGTTTTCTGGAAGTTGCCTGGCTCTTTGGCATCCTGAGTGTATGCAAATATGATTACACTCATGACCTTTGCTGTTACTGCCCTTGCATAGTTTGCCTGGGTAAACGAGGGGGTGGCAGTTTTTTTTCTGGGTCGGAGACTTGGCGGCAAGTGTACGATGCTCACCATTACAATTTAGGCACCCGGAAAAACAACTGCCACCCCCCTCGTTTACCCAGTTAATTTTTTTTTATCCCTTCAGGACTACGATTTTGAGCAGAGGAGTCGGACCTGGTCCGATACCCAGTATGATTGATACCCCGGCTACCCCTTCTCCTCCTCAAGGAGGAGGGGCGACTAATGACCCTTCTATGACCAATCTGACTACGAACAATTGAATCCCACTAATGACAAGATGAGACGACCAATTTTCAAAATCCCCACCCAGAATGCAAGGTTCGCGAATGTAAAATGCGTGAATGAAAATCAGTCGCTTTTGAACGTGAACCCGTTTATCATCAAAAAGGTCCTTGATGGTCAAGTGGACGGCTATTTTGAATTTGTCAAAAATTGCGAGATGGAAGCCTCTTTGTTAAAGTACAATATAACTCACAGATTAAGGATTTACTTAAGCTGACGCAAATTCATGATCTTCGAGTTAAAGTAGCTATTCCCATTGGCCCAAATACCTGTAAGGGAGTAATCTTTCACAGGGATTTGAGGACGATGGAAGTGAAATTCTCGAGAGCATGAAGGACCATGACGTAGTGGACGTTCATTGTATGACCAAGAAGGATGGGAATGTGCGAACGAAATGCTTTGAATAAAATCCCAGAATATGTCAATGTTGGATATGAACGTGTTCAAGTAAGACCTTATGTCCAAAAGCCAATGCATTGTAATAGATGCCAAAAATTCGGACACACCTCATTAAGATGTATTGACAAAGATTAAAATAGACATGTTTGCTGAAAATGTGCTGAAGCCCATGACACCATCACATGTACTAGCCAAATTTCCAAATGTGCTAACTGTGGAGGTCCCCATCACTCAGGATCTGCTGAGTGCAGCATCCTTAAGAAGGAGACTGAGACAGATCGCAATCTGTCAGTCGTTTCCCTCGCCAGGAGGTACAGGACATGGAGGCTTCTGTCTCCAAACCATCCCATGAGAGGTCTCCGGGAAGCGAGGGAGAGGAAGCGCCTCCCTCCCATAAAAAGAAAATTAAAATTGGTGGACAAGGCACTTCCAAACCCCATAAAACGAAATCTTCGCGTCGATAATTATATAATGAAACTGTCGAAGTCTTAGATCTAAAGTAAATGACCTTAAATTATTAGCCTCGTCCTATGCTCCTGATATTATAGTTCTCCAAGAAACACATTTAACACACCTCGTCTCTGACGAGGTCGTATCGCTGAGGAACTACCATTTATGTCGGAAGGATCGTGAGGGTAAGGGTGGAGGCGGAGTCGCCATGTACATTCACCAAAGCCTCCCTTTTACAGAAGTGACTATTGATTCTACTTAATGGCACATATCTTGCTATATGTTCAGTTTATTGTCCACCTGATGATGTGATAATCTATGATGAGCTCTTTGCTCTTCAGGAGCGTCTGCCACAAAATAAAGTAATTTTAGGTGATTTTAATGCTCATCATACGTTATGGGGTTCCCTGCGGGTGGATGGTAGAGGTGAGCAAGTAGTTAAGTTGATTAATGAGTCTGATTTAGTCCTTTTTGAACGATGGTAGTCCGACGCGGGTGGATGATAATACCGGTAATTTGAGCTTTATAGACATATCACTGGTCTCTTCATCAATAGCAAGCCAAGTCCCTGTGGCACACCATTGACGACTCGTGAGAACGCCTTCAGCGGAGCTTTGTCTCTACAATTAACAGCAATACAAAAATATCAGAGGTTTGGTCCACTATCAATAAAGTCAATAAAAAAAAAATCTTTCAAAATTAATATCATACATGAGGGTACTGATTTCGATTCACCTAGATACATTGCTAATGCACTCGCAAGGCAGTTCTCTCATACAAGCAGCTCAGCAAACTACCATCCCGCATTCCTGACCAAGGAAGCGGATGAGCTGCAACCTATTCACTTCGCCACAGGAGATGACTTTGATTACAATAAAGATATTACAATGGATGAGCTTGTCCGAGCCCTAGAAGCCTGTAGAGGAACATCCCCAGGTCCCGATGAGATTCGATATGAGATGATAAAGCATCTTAATCATGATGACATGATTAAGTTGCTAGAAGTGTACAATGAAATTTAGAAAAGCCACACTTTTCCAAACTCATGGCACTTCGCCCACATCATTCCCATATTGAAAGGAAGGGGTAATCCCAGATCTGCCATCTCCTACCGACCAATTGTGTTGACAAGTTGCTTATGCAAAGTCATGGAACGAATTGCTAATAGTAGGCTATTGCATTTATTAAATTCCAGAAATTTACTAGTTGACGAGCAGTGCGGCTTCCGAAAGGGACGCCAAACTCTCGATCAACTAGTAAAGCTGGACAGTCATATTCAAGAGGCAATTGCCAAAAAAGATATTTTGACTTTTTTAGATATAGAAAAAGCCTACAACATGACATGGCGATATGGCCTACTCAGAAATCTTTATGCTTCTGGATTACGTGAAATTTCATTTCTGACAGAACGTTTCCTGTCAAATTGTTTTCTGACGTCACTTTTTCGGTATTTTTGTCCAGGCAAACGGGGTCCCACAAGGAAGTGTCTTGTCACCAACAATATTCTATGTATGATAAATGACATCTTACCAGCTGCTCCTCGGAATCTTAAATACCCACTGTACGCTGATGATTGTGCATTTTGGCATTCCAGCAATAATGCAGAATTCTCAGCAAATTGCATCCAATTGGCACTGGATATGATTCATAACTTTCATAATTCCAGTTATGAAAAAGTATTGGGGTATTTTTTTCACATAGGAGAAAGCCAAACATCAGGCTAACTCTAGACAACCACCCAATAAGTATTTAAAAATCTGCAAAATTACTTGGTCTGCTTTTTGATAGTAGACTCAATTGGAAAGACCACATTGGTCAATTAAAGAATAAATGTCAAAGAGCACTAAATTTCTGGTAATAAATGGGAAGCTGATAGACAGTCTATACTAATGGTATATAAAGCCCTGATTAGGCCTAAATTAGATTATGGGTCAATCGTGTATGGTTCGGCATCGAAAACAAGTTTGAAAGGTTTGGATGCTGTGCAGAATGCTTGTTTGCATGTGTTGGAGCCTTGAAATGTACTTGAATCGAGCGTCATAAGGTGAAGTCAGGAGTACCTCCCCTCCGACTCAGATGCGGCTAGTTAGCACTGACCTATGCCTCAAAGGTGGCTCGAGACCCAAGCCACCCTAATGGCAATGGAGGCACTAGGCCCTTTGTCTCGAGACCACGACCTCGTCGAGAAAGTCGGTATAGATCTCTCTACAATCAATACCCTGGTTCAGTCAAATATAGTGCCATGGGAAACCCCCAACCTTTCTGTCATGGAAGCCTAGCTGTCATCAGCTAAGGGCATGGCGCCGGAGGTGGAGGTACGCCAGAGGTTCAGAGAGATCATTATATATATTTTTTTTTTTTTCATATATATATATATATATATACACCGACGGCTCCAAGACAAATGAGGGTGTGGGTCGACTGAATGTGAATTGAAGTTTCGACTGCCGAATCATACATCGATCTTCCTTACCGAACTTTTTGCCATTGATAAAGCTTTAGATTTTGCACTATGCCACAGAAAAGAGAGAAGGGAGAAGGTGGTGTTGGCCCGACTTAGGGTCAATGCTACACCTCACTCCCTATATTGAGAAAACCTTCCCTCCAAAATGCCCAGACAACAACACCAACCTTACAATAGCATATATATTAACAACTTCCATAAATTCAATAATTGCAGAATCCATCTTAAAAACTACTTTCAAATTAAAAACCTAAAATTTACAATATCAAATATGTTATCAGATGATGAAAAAGTAATACATAAAGTAATCGCTTTTCTAAGGGAAACAAAACTTTATGACCTTATATAGATTGATATAATGAACAGGATCTATTGGCTTAATAGCCACATGCTGCTGGCTGATAGCCAAGAAAAAGAAAAAGAATCGTATCAGGAAAATAAGATAACGTAAAATATTTTCGTAAATCAAAGAAAAGGATAAACGGGCGTAATTGGCTCTTTGGAGACTTGGTACAAGTGTAACCATTTATGTGTATAAACAATTAAACAAGTAAACTCACAATAGGCATGTACACGTTATGCCCGTCGGCACTAGGTTATTAATAAGAAAGACTCAACATACTCTTACACAAGCAAAATTATATTTTGACATTAATGGTATATTCGTAGGTAGTCGGCAGAACATAACTGAAATTCCCAATGACACAACCATAGAATTTGAAGAGTGCTCTGTCAAACTTTTGTGAATAATTTAGGAGTGCAGTTAGACTCATGACATTTGCACCACAGGTTGACAAAATACACAGGGCACCCTGGTATATCTTAATCACATAAGAAATCAAATCACTACTGAAACTAGAATCATGGTTGTACAAACTC
>NC_061853.1:14637419-14642419 GCF_019202785.1 Penaeus chinensis | reverse complement strand
TGTTTCCATCAGTAGGATATTGATAGTCAAGCACAGTATTTGAATAAATAACAGCCAAACTAAGGAGAAAATAGATAGTGTCACAGAGCCTTCTTCTAGACACAAGTAAATCACCGACTTATTTGTTTTTTTGTTTCATCTTTCTCACTGAATAACAAATGCCAAGGTGGGAGTATTTTATTGCTAATCAATTTAGCAGAAGATATTATTTTTTCGATATCATACGATTAACTATACTGTTTCACAATATTATCATCTAAGATAAAATTACATGGGGCTGCTTCCATCAACACAACTCTTTATACCATTACTCTTATCATCAGAAATTATTATTGGACTCAGTTACTGGAATCAATAGTATAATCAGTATTTGACCGCTCTCTTTTTAATTGAGGGCCTGATCCTGATCCATAATATTTCACGACTTAACACAGTCCAGTACAGCCGCTAAGAACTAAGGTCATCACCAAAAGTCATTACATTGTCATTGCCAGGTGATTATTCTATGTTCGTTGATTTCAGCTTCCTTACTGTTACTTTTCTCATTTGCATTGTGTGGTATAAACCAAAAGCCTTGCTTGCTCTTTCATATTTGTCCTTCACTTGTGACTATAACATTATTTCATATTTTCTCTCGCCTTTCCTTCCCCCCCCCCCCCCACTTCTCTTCTCTCACACACACACACACACACACACACACACACACACACACACACACTCACACACACACACCACACACACACACACACACACACACACACACACACACACACACACACACACACACACACACACACACTCTCTCTCTCTCTCTCTCTCTCTCTCTCTCTCTCTCTCTCTCTCTCTCTCTCTCTCTCTATCTCACTCTCTCTCCATTCCTACCTTCCTCTCACACCCACCTTTCTATATATATCCCTCCTTCTTTCATGTCACCCCTCTCTCTTTCTAAGTTCAGTAGTTACAGTTTCAATCAACTGCTGACATGTTCACGCACTATTTACGAGCATTTATGGACCCCTCTCCTTTCACCCGCATCTTCTATGTGATAATGCCCGTTGTTTGCTCGTGTCTGTTGTTCTGAAGTATTTTTTTGGGTGGATTACATCAGAATTATTTTATTTTAATGTCTCACCGATGGCCCATTTAGAGGCGAGACTACTTATCATAGAAAATACTAATTTAGTAATAGGCCACAATCTTTATATAAAACAATTTCAATTTTCCTACATGTTTATTGTATTAAATACTTAGTTTCGGACAACACTGGATTTTAAGTCTGCATTTGAAACATCTTTTTGAGTATCTAAGGAAACGTTCCTGATTACAGGAACATGTTTCCCGATAACCTGGTAATGGCTAGCTTCTCGTCCACCAAGACTATCTACAAAAAGGTAAGGTTACTGTGAAAATTTAGTAGGCAGTATCATGTGAATTACATATACAACAAACAGTTTTAGGATACAATATAAAACACACAAGAATCAATTATACAATATGGACTGTAGGATTATGACATATAGAATCCAATATATATTGGGCAATATACGACATATTTCAATTATGCAAAATACATGTATCTTAGGCATGTCTGCCGCATGTAAATAATTCCATATATCTTTTGAAATTCAAAAGGAACACAACAAACGTTAAAAGCGATAAATGTAATTTAACATCGTGGTAGAAAAAAATAATATTATGATCCTCCTATCCTCTGTCCCACAGGTCGAGGCAACAGTAATTCGAGCGAATGAAACTCTCGATGCTGTGAACGGCACCATGAACGGAACGATGAACGGCACTGCCACTGAAGACAAATACGTTCGTTCGCTCATTAACTCTGAGGGGACAAATGTCATGGGTAAGGGCCATAGGGTTAGCTGTACCGTCTAAGCCAGTGGTTCTTAAACTTTTTAGTTTCGAGCCCCTTTAAGAATCTGACGAAAGCTATAGACTCCCTTCCCCAGCAATAGTTACATAAACAAGTTTATGTACTGTGTATATAATTTATTGCAATTTGATTGTTTCATTCAGATATGAGGTGCACAAAGTGTTATGAAACACTGAAGTAAGCAATCTAAAATAAAACACTAATAGAAATTTTAAGTTTAATCTGGTCTTCACGGACCCTCTAAAACCCATCCATGAATCCCTGATTAAGAACCATTGTTCTAGGCCTATGTGTCATGAGGTGTGACGTGTGTCCCGATTGAAGATTTTTATCTTTCTCATTTGTTTTTTTTTTTTTTCTGTCATTTGGTAGCGAGAGGCTGAATATGCAAGATTAAAAAAATATTGCATGCACTAAAAATTTGGACCGGACATACATAAACATACCTACCTACCCACTTACACACATGTTTGTGTGTGTGTGTTCATATAGTAAATATATATATATATATATATATATATATATATATATATGCACATATATATATGTACATATATATATATATATATATATATATATATATATATATATGTGTGTGTGTGTGTGTGTGTGTGTGTGTGTGTGTGTGTGTGTGTGTGTGTGTGTGTGTGTGTATGCACATATATATATGTACAAATATATATATATATATATATATATATATATATATATATATATATATATATATATATATATACTATACGGTGTGTCTATATATTACAGGTCGTTCATCAGAAACTCCTAGTGCCTTTATTTATAGTCGAATCCTCTGTAAATACATGTCTGCAGATGACATTTTGGAAGAGCAGAGGATCGTCCTAACCGTGATTTCTTTGGCTCGCTATTCCCAGGCATGATCGTCTTCTGCGTCGCCTTCGGGTCCCTCATCGGCCAGATGCAGCAAGGGAAACTCATGGTCGATTTCTTCATTATCCTAAACGATGTGGTCATGAAAATGGTCGAACTGATCATGTGGTTTGTATTAAGCGAAATTTAGCGTCAAGTAGAAGCAAAGGCAATCTGATTTTTTTAGATTATTGTACGGGACATTTTCTAAGCATTTTTTTCACTCTCTCTCTCTCTCTCTCTCTCTCTCTCTCTCTCTCTCTCTCTCTCTCTCTCTCTCTCTCTCTCTCTCTCTCTCTCTCTCTCTCTCTTTATTTCTCTCTCTCTCTCTCTGTCTCTCTGTCTCTCTCTCTCTCTTTCTTTCTCTCTCTCTCTCTCTCTCTCTCTCTCTCTCTCTCTCTCTCTCTCTCTCTCTCTCTCTCTCTCTCTCTCTCTCTCTCTCTCTCTCTCTCTCTCTCTCTCTCTCTCTCTCTCTCTCTCTCTCCTATTATTCTGGAAAGCAATTCCTCTAAGGTCTCCATACTGCTTCCTCAGGTACTCCCCCTTCGGTATCATGTGTCTAGTTATCGGCCAGATCATGAGCATCGAGGACCTCCGGGAGACGGCGCAGATGTTGGGCCTCTACATGTTGACTGTTATCTGTGGCCTCTTCGTTCACGCGGTGATCACGCTGCCTATGATTTATTTCCTTGTAACGAGGAAGAACCCGGCAACCTTCTTCAGGGGGATGGTCCAGGCGTGGATCACAGCGCTTGGGACTGGCTCGAGGTACTGTGAATGCGCTGCGTGTTGAGCAAGCAGGGCATTCTTTGCTTATCTTACTTTGTGATTGTATTATTGATATCGGTGGTTTTGTGCAGTTAGTATCACTGGAGATCAATATGAATATCACTGACATTATCTTCAGCGATATAGCCTTATGTCAATGTTAATCAGAATATTGTATCAGAAAATTGATTTTTTACCGGCCTTTGTTGGTTATCAGATAGATTAGTAAAAAAAAAAAAAAAATGACGGATAATTACCAAATAGTATGGATTGCCCATGGGTCAAACACCACATATTTTGTGGTGGTCTGGTTATGTGGCCAGATCCAGGATGAAATTTAGGACTAATTACAAGAAGGGTTTTAGCAGTTGGATCTTTACGGTCTCTCTTAAATCTTCTTACGAGTATAATAAAACAAATTCCTCTTGAATTTTGAGCAATACATAACTAACGAAACATCATTACACATCTTGTATAGTGAAACTTCACTTCCATACCTTTTTCATCATATTCCTCGCTCTCCACAGCTCCGCTACTCTTCCCATCACGTTTCGCTGCCTGGAGGAGAACAACAAAGTAGACAAGAGAGTGACAAGGTTCGTGCTGCCTGTGGGAGCCACTATCAACATGGACGGTACGGCGCTCTATGAAGCTGTTGGGTCGATTTTTATTGCCCAGATGTACGGTATCCACCTCGGCCCCGGAGAACTCATCACGGTCAGGTGAGCCCCGCGCGGGGAGGGGGGGGGGGGGTCGAATTAGTCTCTCTCTACCTGTCGCTCAGTGTGTTTATTTCTCTGTTTAATTATTTACCCATACGTACATCTATCTAATCATCCGTGTCGATTCATATGTCTGTTTAGTTATATATCTATTTTCGTGATTATCTATCAATTTATCTATTTGTCTATTATCATTCAATAATGACCTTATTTATGGTTTGTCAAATCTGACAAACCACATTCACTTCCCATTCAACTAACAGAAACCCATTGCTCCCTTTTCAGTCTAACCTCAACCCTGGCTAGTATTGGTGCTGCCAGTATTCCCAGCGCTGGACTGGTAACGATGCTGCTAGTACTTACTGCACTCGGCCTGCCAACAGAGAATGTCTCTCTCATTTTCGCCGTTGACTGGATCCTGTAAATATTTGCTATTACTTCTGAGTCCATATTGTTATCTTCTCTATCACATACGTATTTACGTATGTCTGTCTATTTTTGTCGATTCCTCTTCCAGCGATCGCGTCCGAACCTCCATCAATGTCCTCGGCGACGCCTTCGGAGCGGCCATTGTAGAGCACCTGTGCAAGGAAGAGCTTGAGCGCATGGGTCCCGCCCAGCCCTCGATCGAAATGCTGGACCGCGTGGAGTCGGGCATGATCCCGACACACACGCCCATGGCTGCCTCCCCTCAGCCGACCCTCGCCTCGCCCACCCAGGGCGGCCCCCCGAAGGAC
>NC_061853.1:14614919-14624919 GCF_019202785.1 Penaeus chinensis | reverse complement strand
TGTTGGTGTGTCATGTGTTTCTATGATTGATTCGTGTGTTTGTCTGTCTGGGTTAAACCGATGTCCCTGCTGGTTGGTGTGGGGGGTTTTGATTCACTTGTGTGAGTTGTGAGGGGTTGCGTGTCCGTCATTATTTATTCCACCTGGTTGTCAAGGGACGGCGGGTGCGAAGTTGGGCATGTGGGGTTAGCAGCTTCGCCTAGGTCGAGTGCAGGTAATTATTTTTTCAGTTCTACCTTGATATGTTGCCTGAAGCCTTTTGCTATAAGGTTATATTAGGTGTATGATTTGTTTGGATAAGTTGGGGTGGATTAGGTGGACAGGATTTTCATGTTTTTCAATGTTCTGGCGTGCCTCATTGAACAGTGGCTTCAATACAGGTCAGGATGCCTGTACTGTTACCTGGGCAACAGTGTGTGTGTGTGTGTGTATGTATATATATATATATATATATATATATATGTGTGTGTGTGTGTGTGTGTGTGTGTGTGTTGTGTGTGTGTGTGTGTGTGAGTGTGTGTGTGTGTATATATATATATATTTCATCATCATCATCATTGGGGAGCTATGCGTTTCTACCTACGAGGGTTCCTCATTTCTAGCTCTTTGCGACAGGTTTGATCGATCTGCCCAAACCACGACTTCATAGGTCGCCCGACACTCCTCGACAAAGGGTTGTCTCGAACAGATACAAACTGGTGGGCAGGATCATCCTGAGGGAAACTAGCCAGGTGGCTGTATAGCCTGAGTTGGCGACTGCTTGGGTCTTGGTCCAAGAGACCTCTAGCTCCAGGGCTTTGCTTCATTGCTAAATGCATCAAGAGCCGCCCCTAGGGTAAGGGTAAGATAATATAGCAACACCATCAGCAAAGTCAAGGTCCGTAACCTTAATATTGCCTAGAGTTGTTCCATAGTGACTTTGGACAGTTGCTCTACCCAGTATCCAGTCCATGCAAGTGTTGAAAAGTGTTGGTGCAATAATATACAGGGAACCAACAGGGAAGAAGCTCGACAGGCCCCCTCCACACTTTACAGCACTTTCAGTACTGGTATACAGGCTTGTTATTACTCCAATAATTCTTGTTGGAATTCTTTTTAGTCTCAGGGTCTCCCAGAGTGATTCGTGATGCACGGTATCAAACACCTTCTTGAGGTCGATGTAAGCTGCAAGCAGTCCACGTCCGAACTCACAACGGCACTCTACAACGACTCGAAGCGCCAGGATGCGGTCTATTGTGGACTTACCAGGAGTGAATCCAAATTGCTCCGGCCTTTGGGGTCTCTGCAGGTAGTCTCTGATACATCTCAAAAGGATGTGAGAGAGAACCTTGCCCGGTGTACCGAGTAGTGTAATGCCTCGCTGATTGCTGCAGTCCCACCGATCCCCTTTCCCCTTCCAGAGAGGGATGACCACAGTCCTCAGCAGGTCAAGGGGAATGGTATTAATTATACGCTCATCGACTGGAGTGACCTTTACTACCGAGGGTGTGCTGGAGATGGCTATGGCTACTCCCTGGAGATGGTAGCCATCGCTGCGGCCCGACTCGTAAGAAGTGTAACCACCAACAGTAATCATGCTGCTGCCAAGTCTTCTCACCTCTGAGAGAACAGCCACCTTTACTCTCAACTGCTTCAGCTCCCTCGACAGTAGTGGTAACCGATCGTCCTCTCATAAAGAACGGACGTTCCAAGCCCCCATCCTGACATCCTGCCTGAGGTTTAACCTCAGGCAGGATGTCAGACGGGACGACGGGTAACCTCTGCTCCCTGACCGAGTCCCAGCAGTTGCCAACCCAGTGGGACCCAGAGCCCGCCTTACTTGCTAGATAAGAGGGACATTTGCTCTCTCCCCAGCACCGACATCTATATGGTTTGCTGCCAGTGAGGTTATCTTTGGGAGGCAGACCCAGCAAGGGTCAGGGTCTTCCCCTGACTCTGAAGTTGATGGTTTATTGGATATTGATGATAGTAATAGTAATAAAGGAGATAATACTGATAATTATTGCAATAATGATAATCACAAACATATAAGTATATTTATAAATGTTTTACCATAGAATTTTAAATGCTGGGGTATGAAATTTAAAACCGTATGTGTGTATCATATAGCTAATCATTTGAAGACTTTCAAATGAAATCTTTGTGACAACCAAGGAACGACATTTATCAAATGGGAATGAAGTAACGATCACTGTGCTGCATCTCTACTGTATACTTCATCCATGGCTTCAGAAAAATGGCTACTGCTCATATTTCCCTCGAGCACTTCGCTTTGCATTATCTATATTTATTATATACCAGAAAAATATACAACATGCACTCCATGTGTTCACTTGAGTCAGTCATATATAGTCCATGAACCAATCTGTCTTATTTTTTTAGACTTATTGAGATTTATTGAGGGTAAAAAGGATATCTGACACGATGTTTTCGTAACAGAATGAGTGACAAAAGTAATACATTTTAAGACTATGGATACAATGTTGGTTACATCCCATTCAACCATACATTAAAACTAACATTTGATTAACCACATTTTAATGATATTATAAACAAGAATTTCAACGTAAAATTCTTACTAAAAGAAGGTAAGAGTTGGATGACGAGAGCTGCCATTATTGGGATATTTCCCTCTTGTTAGGAAGGTGGCATATCCATAAGGATTTCAGGGAAAATGGAATACGTGTAATATAAATATTCAGTCTGCAGTCTTCAACTGTATCGGATTTTACAATAGAAATACACTATTAAAATAGTACTGTCTTGGCACCAGATTCCGTTTAGATATAAATATTGTTTTTAAATTCCACCTCCTTTTACCAAGTGTTGAATTAAGTGAATAAACGTTTGCCAGCAATATTAATGCAATATAAATCGCTTTTTTCCCTGGTACTCTCAGATAGTTGGGTTTTTTTTTAACACTTTAATTAGCAGATATGCCCAAGCCATAAAAAGTGAATTAAATGAATTTCAAGAGTTTATCACAGAATGCAAAAACGAGGAAAAAATAAAATAATAAAATAATTGAAGTGAAATACAAATACTAAAATCACATTTTGTTAGGCACGAGGCAAAAGTTACAATTTACTTTGAAGTTCGTAGACGTAAGAAAACGCGGATTTAGAGACCAGATAGGAGAACTTGTATTATTATCATCATCCTTATCATAATTATTGTCATTGTCATTGTCATTGTCATTATCATCATTATTATTATTATTATCATTATTATTATTATCATTATCATTATCATTATCATTATCATTATCATTATCATTATCATTATCATTATCATTACCATCACCATCACAATCACCATCATTATCATTATCATTATCATTATCATTATCATTATCATTATCATTATCATTATCATCATCATCACCATCATCATCATCATCATTATCATTATCATTATAATTATCATTATCATTATCATTATCTTTATCATCATCATTATCATTATCATTATCATTATCATCATCATCATCATTATCATTATCATTATCATTGTTATTTTTATTGTTGTTGCTGTTATTATATTATTTTTATCATTACTATTAGCCATACTACCATCATTATGTCATTAAGATATCAGTACTGCTATTCCTACTACAAATAGCCTCCGGGCTAGTACAGTGGTAACGTGTCGGCCTCTCGCGCCCGCCCAGGTGCGAAAAGTTTGAATTGTCGCCTGGAGGTTACTGCTGTGGCTTGGCACCACGGCGGATAAGGACTAAGCTCAGCCGAATCAGCACCAGAGTCGGCATATGTCGACACAGGCCGGGCTCTCCTCACTGGCATAGCCCGGTGGAGGCTCAGCTCCGCATATCGGACTTATCCTTATCCTACTACAAAAATAATCAAATAAATGGTAAAAATGCTGAAGACAATCAATAATTATGATAGAAATACGATGATGATAATGACAATAACAATATTAACAATAATAGTGATGATAACTCGAAGCATTTCAGATATAGACGAATGATTTAGAATCTGCAGTGTTTTACACTGCAGATTCTTTTTTGAGAATAACATTTTATAAAAATTCTCATTATTCTCATTTTCTCATCATTAATGTCATAATTAACCAATAATGATCATTATTATCATTATTACCCTAATAATTGCAAAAAAAAACTATTGAAATCGAAAAAAAATCATTTTGGACTCTGAAAAGGCTTTTGGGAGTTTGTTTCCCTTGTTCTTTTTATGATAAATGGAAATTGTTATTATCATTGTCATCATCATTATGATCTTAATTATCATTATCATTACATTATTATCATTATATCATCATTATTGCAATTATTATCCTCATCATTAGTATTATCATTATTATTGTAATTATTACCGCAATATATATATATATATATATACATATATATATATATATATATATATATATATATATATATATCGTAAATATGATAATAGTAAAAATGATTACAATAGAAACAATAATAATAATATAAGTCAAATTTTAATTTTTTTTCTCATCATCATTATTATTGTAAATATTGCCGCCATACATATACTTTTGGTAATAATAGTAATAGTATAAATGATATAGATAATGGAAACAAAATTAATAATGATAATAAAAAATAATACTAACAATAATAATAATAATAATAGTAATAATAATAATAAAATAAATAAATAATAATAATCATAATAATAATAATAAAATGAATAAATAATAATAATCATAATCATAATAATAATAATAATAATAAAAACCGAATTATTATAATTATTTTAATTATCATCGTTATTATTGTAATCATTACAGTTATATTTTTGTTTACGTTTAAACTAATATTAGAATATAATAATGATAATAATAATAATATTAATAACAAAAACGGTATCAATTTCTATCATTATTATTATTAATATTGTCATTATTATTTATTTATTATTATAAATAATAACAATATTAATAAAGATTTTACAATAATCGTTATCATTATTTCATTTGTTATTGTAATTATTACTGTTATATTTTCTTGCAATTATACTAATAAGAAAAATAATAATAATGGTAATAATAACAGTAATGATGATAACAACATTATAATTACTATTATTACTATTATTATTATTATAGATAAGATATTTTTTTCACAATAATCCTAATTATTAAAGAAATAATCATCATCATCATCATCATCATCATCATCATCATCATCATCATCATCATCATCATCATCATCATCATCATCATCATCGTCATAATAATAATTGGAATAGCAATAATAATAATAATAATAATGACAATAATTATAATCATTATTATCATTATTACCCTAATAATTGCCAAAATCATCATTGAGCTCGAAAGATCGTCATTTTGGAGTAAACTCTCATAAGGCTGTATTTCGCTAGATTTTACCGGTTTTTCGATTTTTTTTCTTCCCTTTTTGTAAATATACATGGACACTGTTATTATCATTATTATCATCATTGTTATTATTATTATCAATATCATCATTATTATCATCATTGTTATTATTATTATCAATATCATCATTATTATTATCATTGTTATTATTATCATCAATATCAGCATTATTGCAATCGTTATCATTATTATCATTATTATTGTAATTAATATACATTTATTTGGCAATTATACTAATAATAAAAATAATAATAACGATAGAAACAATAATAATGATAATAACAACAAAAGTCAAATTTTCCTTTTTATCATAATCATCACTCTTGTTTTAATTATTGACGCCATATATATATATATATATATATATATATATATATATATATATATATATATTGGTAATACTACTAATAGCAGAAATAATAAAAATAATAAAAACAATAATAACAAAAAGAATGTGTATATATGTATATATATATATACACACATACATTGTGTGTGTATTTTTTTAGAGGTAAGGGAATTTGACATTTGTTGCAACCGAATTCGTGACAAAATTGTTATATTTTTAAAATTATGATACAAGGTAGAATGCATGTCATATATATATATATATATATATATATATATATATATATATATATATATATGCCTTTTCGTAACATTTCCGAAACCCCTAACCCTTTGATACACTCTGTTACATGTTTGGCTTTAACACGTACACTTCTGCAACCTGTTGAAATATCTTTTCATTTTGTACCACAGTGTATGCCTTCAACTTGATATGGTTTGATATCTCCAGCCAGCTAATCAGAACGCAATATTTTCCTTATATATTTCACATAGTCTCAGAAAAGGATTTATATTTTCAGTTTTAGTTTCTTGATATAACTTTTTATTGCAAAGGTGCATAAAATGTTTCTGTGCCTTTTAAGCAGTACATCAAATACATGTCTACTCTATATGGATAAGATTTGAAGCCAATCATGACGGTCGCTGGAACGCCACGGTAAGAATTTCCAACGTGTCCGAGTCATACGAAGTGGTACTGACTTCGGTGGGATGAATGTCTTCAAATTTATTCTGTACGTCTATGGTATAACCTTACAAGCTCAGAAATATAAAAGGAATTGTTGTGCATCCTGACTTATTTATATACTTCAATCAATAAATCAAGTAGTTGTCCGTAATCATTGGAATTACGCAATTGTCTGATTTGGATAGAGAACTCACTCATGGTGGACACGATGAGATTCAAAACCTATTGCAACTTCCACCTTTCAGTGAAGTACAATATATGTAATAAGAAAAAAAAAAAAAATGAATTGACTGAATCTGAGAAATACATTTAAAGCGAAGAGCGGTGCGCATAAACAATATAACTTACTGGTCAAGTACTTTTTCCATTTTATTTGAAGCTTCCACAATTTTTTTCTTGTGATTCACAATCATACCAGCATATTAATTACTTTAATGGTTTTCTATTGACTTTTCCATGTGAAATGAAAAAAAAAGACTCCTTTTATCAAAACTTTGTATGTCAATACAAACTAGAACTTGAAGGAAATGTACCAAAGTGTTAGGGGTTTTGGGATGCTACAAAAAAGGCCTTTATATATATATATATATATATATATATATATATGTGGGGGGGGGGATGAGGTTGTGTTATTGTTCCAATTAATTTAACAGCCTGCAAAAGACATATTCTGAAGATTTCTTATTGGAAATTCACAGTCAGTAAAGTGTTCCAAATAGTAGTTTCCATTTCCATTAGTTTGTATAAAGCAGGCCTTGACGGATATGGTGCTGGTAATTCACACTAGCCCAAGAGTTACAGGTTTTCATGAACAAGAAGAAAAAAACGCATTTCTTTGTTGTTTATGAATTAGTAAAAAATAAATAAATATATACATAGAGAAAGAAACCTAAACATTGTTTACATATGCAAAGCTCCTTTTATTATTGAAAAAAAAATTACTGTATTTAGTTCAACATTGTTGTTACCGTTACGAAATTAAAGAAATTCTCTGAGTATGCAAAAACTTGCTGTAGTATCATATTTTTATGGTAGTTAAACAGTATGATTATTTGCTGATAGGGATCCTTTCGTTTTTGTTTTGTTTTTTCTTCTTATCTCCTCATTTTCTTTATTTCTGTCTTGGAATTATCCACTAGTTCTGTGGTTGTTTCTGTTTACATTCAACAGAGGAATTTGACTTTCTAGAAAGTGTTAAGGCATTCTCTGAAGTTAAAGGTTGTTAGGAAAATAATAATGATACTTCTAACAGTAATAGCTAATAAAGATAATAATTACAATAATACTATTCATAAACATAATATAAATATATCTATGAATAATGACATACATTATACTTTCCCATAAACATTTAAATGTGGTGCTATTATATGTAAAATTTTAGTCAATATCATTTTGATCGCGTACGTGTGTATGTGAGTGTGTGCTTGCGTGTTAGGGCAAATTATATGGCCAGTCTTTTGAAATGTGTAAACAAGACTTTCAAGTTCAAATAAAATGTTTGTGATAGCCAAGGAACGACACATACCAAAGGGGGAGATTTCTTTTAGAGGTAAGGGTTGGATAAAGAGACTGGGTTATTTCCCCTTTGTTAGGAAAGTGGCATATCCATAATGATTTCAGGGATAAAATGGAATACGCATAGTATATATATGTAGCCTTCAACTGCATTTGATTTACAATAAAAAATAAACTATAAAAAGTGCTGTCTTGGTTTAGAGATGAACTTTGTTTTCATAGTCCTTGAATTACGGAAAAAGTCTTTTACTTGCAATTGTAATGCTATCCGGTGCCAAATCACTTTTACCCTGGTACTGTCACACAGTTGGATTTTATTCATTTTGAACGCTGCAATTAGCAGATACATTACCTTATTTGCCTAACCTATAAAGGAAACAAGTGAATTAAAGGGTTTCGAAGAGTTCACAGCGAGGAAGAACGAGGAAAAAAACTGTAGACTAAAATAACTGAAGTACACATACAAGTAATAAAAACACATTTACCTTCGTATTCTTGCAAAGTAAACATTTTGGTGGGTTGACTCGGTAGTAGGTTGAGCCGTATTTTTTTCAAAACAGAACGTTCAACATTCTGGTCAAGAATATCATACAGTTTTGGGGTTAGGATTATAGGGGTTGGGTTATCGGTAAATTTAGGAAAAGACATCACCAACACTTCCCGGGACGATACTAGATTCGTTAGGTTTTTTTTTTTTTTTTTTTATATAACATGCCCAGAGAGTATAGGATTTTAATGGCCTAGTTTATTATTTTTCATTAGCCAATTAGCCAGGAGATGTGCCCCTGGACCCATACACTTAGCCTTTTATTTTTCCTAGTTTGGGGCTGCGTCCCTAGATCCTGTCCTAGCCTATTATTTCCCCTAGCCAAGGGCTAGGGAATTCTTGAAGTCTTCCGTGATTTCGGTACAGATTAAGTAACTATATTGTCTAACGAAGGGGGCGCAACCCCCTGTTACCCCTACCTGGGGGGTACCGCCCCCCAACCCCCGCCCAAGAAAACAAAGAATCCTCCACGTATTCACAGCAGGAGACAAGGAGACGACTCCCACAAGTCAGTCATACGCACGAGAATTCGGAGAGGTTTCCGGGAGGGTAAAGGCGGGCAATCTGAATGGGAACAAGTGAGGAAATTGTGGAATGTGTAGTTAAATTTTTTATGGATAATAGCAGGAAAGGTATTGGTGGTGATATTCAGTTGACTACTTGGACGTTTAACCTACTCTCTCCTTACCAAGCCCAAAGTAGGCTCCCCAACCGAAGAATATATTTCTACTAGGAGACAGGAGTAGCACCAGGGGAACGAAGAAACACTTTTTCGACTCCCTCTCTATGTTTCTGAGCTTCCGTCCACTCACGTACTTCCGCTTTCCGAAGCAAGACTCGTCAATCTCGACCACGATGTCCTCCTCCTATCGGAGAACCACTTCGCCGTTACTTCGGAGCAGAAGCTCCTCCAGCAAAGTCTAGTTCTGCGAGATTCTCAGAGATGATATCATAGTTCTACTTTTTCTCTAACCAGTGATTTATAAAGCACACAATCTTAGAAAGAGGGACGTGAGCTCCTTGGAGAAATGTCCCTTCGAAATCACTGACGTAGGAGGAACATTGTTTTCTGTTTTATTATTATTATTATTATTATTATTATCATCTTTTTTTTATAGATTTTCTGACATCTGCAGAACCACCAACCATTTCTTAGAGTGCAAGGTAAATTACACAATTTACACAACACCTCAGAAGGTAGCGCTCTGTGCTGACGTAATAATTTCAGGCTAGCCTCGTGGTCTTTGAAATATATTATGTATCGGTTTATGCGATACCCTTTACGCACGGAGGCGATGTCGAAACTAATTTTAAAAATTGAATTCCATAGCTTCTGTTTAACTAATGTTCATTCGTTGGCTGTTTCCTCGTGCCTTGTTTCCCCATTGGCTATTAAATCAACCGCCAAGCAATTGGCCAGTCAAATCGCGACACTGGTTTATTTGAAAAAAAGGGATCTGTAATTAATACTCTTCAAGGCTGCATGGTTA
>NC_061853.1:14597419-14612419 GCF_019202785.1 Penaeus chinensis | reverse complement strand
ATGATATTATAATAATTACTATTATCATTATTTTACCTATTACAGTAATTCTTACAGTTGTAATATTTGTTTTGGCAATTATAAAAATAATAAAAAGATAATAATAGTTATAAATAATAAGAATAATAAAGATGATAATAATAACAGTAATAAAAAATATATTAAAGCAGTAACAGTAATAGCATTATTATTAGTAGTAGTAGTAGTAATAGTAGTTGTAGTAATAATGATAATTATAATAATAATAATAATAATGATAATAATAATAAAAACAACATTTGCAGAAATGATAATAATAATAATAATAAAAATAATAATAATAATAATAATAATAATAATAATAATAATAATAATAATAATAATAATAATAATAATAATAATAATATTGCAATAAATCTCATTATTATCAAAATTATGATTATAATTATAATTTTATCAAAATTCATATTATTATCATTTTTAACATCATTATTGTTATGATTCATAAAGTTATGCTAATAATTACCAATAGAATTCGCCGCTTTTTCGACTTTTGGGATTGTTTTTCTTTTTCCTTTTTTAATTTTAAATGGACACTCTTATTGTTATTTTCATGATTATCATCATAATTATCATCATTTCTATCATTACCATCATCATTAGTATCATTATCATAGTCATTATCATCATTAGTGCAATGATTAGCCTCGTTATCATTACTGCCGCCATATATATATATATATATATATATATATATATATATATATATATATATTAATAATTATGCTATTATTAGAAATAATTATAATAATGAAACCAATAATGATAATAACGGCAAAAATCGAACTTTCTTATTTATTATAATTATCATTTTTATCATTATTATTGTAATTATTACGGCCATATATATATTTTTTTAGTAATTATAACAATTATAGAGATAATAAAACATATAAAAGCGATAAAAATGATAATAATAACAAAAATCGCACTTTTGATTTTATTATTATAATCATTCTGTTATAATATATATTTTGGCAATTATAACAATAATAACAGTAATAACAAGGATAATAACTTTAATAACGATGATAATAACAATAATATTGATATTATTATAATAATTATTATCATCATTATTTTACCTATTATAGTAATTCTTAGGGCTTTTATAAATGGAGATTATTATTGTTATTATCTTCATTATTATCATCATTCTCATTATTATCATCATTATCATCATAATTATCATCATTATTGCAATTATTGCAATAATCATTATCATAATTATTATCATTAGTATTGTAATTACTGGCGCCATATATTTGTTTTCGTAATTGTACTATTAGTAGAAATAATAATAACTATAGAAACAATAATTATACTAATAACAAAAATAATGACAAGGAGAACGATTTTATAATACGTATTAATATAATTATTTCAATTATTATCGTTATTATTGTAATTATTTCAGTTATAATATTTATTTTTGCAATTATACCAATAAAAAATAATGTTAATAATAACAGTAGTAATAATAATAACAATATTATGATTACTATTATAAATATTGTTACCATTATAATTGTTATTAGTGTTATTATTACAGTTATAATATTTCTAATTGTAATAATAATATAATTAATTATAATAATAATAATAATAATAATAATAATAATAATAATAATAATAACAATAACAATAATAATAATAATAATAATAATAATAATAATAATAATAATAATAATAATAATAATAATACAAGTATTCCTGCTATTATCAGAATTCTTGATAAAATCACAGTTTCCTCACAGTTCTCATTATTCACAAATTTTCATCATTATTGTCATGATTAATACAATTCTGATAAAAGTTATCATTATTACACTAATAATTGCATAAATCATCATTAAAATCGAAAAAACGGTTGTTTTGCGTACAATCTGAAAAGGCTACATTTCGCTAGATTTTGCTGCTCTTTTGTCTTTTGGACTTTTTTTCTTTTTCCCTTTTTTATTATAAACGGAGACTATTATTGTTATTATCATCATTATTATCATCATTCTCATCATTATCATCATCATTATCATCATTATTGCAATTATATCAATAATTATCATCATTATCATCATTATTATCATTATTATTGTAAATACTAGCCCCATATATTTTTTTTTTTTTTTTTTTGGTAATTATACTATTAGTAGAAATAATAAAAACAATAGAAACAATAATGATAATAATAATAATAATAACAACAAAATGACAAAAATAACGATTTTATAATACGTATTAATATCATTATTTCAATTATTATCGTTATTATTGTAATTATTTCAGTTTATTTTTGCAATTATATTAATAATAAAAATGATAATAATGATAATAATAACAGTAGTAATAATAATAACAATTTTATGATTACTACTATTATAATTGTTATTAGTATTATTATTACAGTTATAATATTTTAATTGTAATAATAATGATAATAATAATAATAATAATAATAATAATAATAATAATAATAATAATAATAATAATAATTCTTGATAAAATTAAACTTTTATAACAGTTCTCATTATTCTCAATTTTATCATCATTATTGTCATGATTAATACAATTCTAATATAAGTTGCCAAAATCATCATTAAAATCGAATAAAACGGCATTTTTGCGTTCACTCTGAAAAGGTTATGTTTCGCTATATTTTGCTGCTTTTTGGACTTTTGGGATTTTTGTTATTTTTCTTTTTTTATTGTTAATTGACACTATAATTGTTATTATCATCATTATTTTCATCCTTCTCATCATTATCATCATTATCATCATCATTATCATCATTATTATCATCATTATTGCAATTATTGCAATAATTATCATCATTATCATCATTATTATCATTATTATTGTAATTACTGGCGCAATATATATTTTTTTAGTAATTATAATATTAATAAAAATAATAATAATAATAGAAACAATAATAATGATAATAATAACAAAAATAATGGCAATAATAACGATTTTATAATACGTAATAATATTATTATTTCAATTATTATCATTTTTATTGTAATTATTTCAGTTATAATATTTATTTTTGCAATTATACTAATAATAAAGATAATAATAATGATGATAATAACATTAGTAATAATAATAACAATATTATGATTACTATTATAATTATCATTACCATTATAGATGTTATTAAGTTATCATTACAGTTATAATATTTTTTATTGTAGTAATAATAATAATAATAATAATAATAATAATAATAATAATAATAACAATAATAATAATATTAATAATAATAATAATAATAATAATAATAATAATAATAATAATAATATTAATAATAATAATAATAATAATAACAATAATAATAATAATAATAATAATAATAATAATAATAATAATAATACAATACTGATAAAAATTATCATTATTACACTAATAATTGCCAAAATCATCATTGAAATCGAAAAAACGGTATTTATGCGCACACTCTGAACGCCTATATATAATTAGACTTTGCTGTTTTTTTTACTTTTGGGATTTTATTTCTTTTTCCTTTTTCATTAAAAATGGAGACTATTATTATTATTATCATTATTATTATCATCATTCTCACCATTATCATAATTATCATCATCATTATCATAATTTGTATCATCATTATTGCAATTATTGCAATAATTATCATCATAATCATCATTATTATCCTTATCCTTATTATCCTGTAATTACTGGCGCCATATATATATATTTTTTTAGTAATAATACTCGTAGTAGAAGTAATAATAACAATAGAAACAATATTAATAATAATAATTACAAAAATAATGACAAAAATAATGATTTTATAATATGTATTAATATCATTATCTAAAATATTATCATTTCAGTTGTAATATTTATTTTTGCAATTATACTAATAATGAAATAAAAATAATTAAAATAATAACAGTAGTAATAATAATAACAATATTATGATTACTATTATAATTATTAATACCATTTTAATTGTTATTAGTGCTATTATTACAGTTATAATATTTTTATTATAATAATAATAATAATAATAATAATAATAATAATAATAATAATAATAATAATAATAATAATAATAATAATAATAATAATAATGATAATAATAATACAAGTATTCCTGTTATTATCAGAATTCTTGATAAAATCACACTTTTATCACAGTTCTCATTATTCTTAAGTTTATCATCATTATTGTCATGATTAAAACAATTCTGATAATTATTACACTAATAATTGCCAAAATCATCATTGAAATCGAAAAAAACGGCATTTATGCGTACATCCTAAAAAGGCTATATTTAACTAGATTTTGCTTTTGCTTTTGCTTTTGAGATTTTTTTCTTTTTCCTTTTTCATGATAAATAGAGACTCATTATTTATTATCATTCTCATCATTCTTATCATTTTCATCATTCTCATCATTATTATCATAATTTTCATCATTATTATCATCATTATTACAATTATTGCAATAATTATCTCCATTATCATCCTTATTATCATAATTATAGTAATTACTTGCGCCATATATATTTTTTGGTAATTATGCTATTAGTAGAAATAATAATAACAATAGAAAATATAATGATAATAATAATAACAAAAATAATTACAATAATAACGATTTTATAATACGTATTGATATCATTATTTCAATTATTATCGTTATGCTTGTAATTATTTCAGTTATAATATATATTATGATTACTATTATGATTATTATTACCATTATAATTGTTATAAGTGTTATTATTACAGTTATAATATTTGTTTTGAAATAATAATAATAATAATAATAATAATAATAATAATAATAATAATAATAATAATGATAATAATAATAATACACGTATTCCTGTTATAATAAGAATTCTTGATAAATTCACACTTTTATCACAGTCTCATTATTCTCAATTTTATCATCAGTATTGTCATGATTAATACAATTCTGAAAAAATCATCATTGAAATCGAAAAATTGGCATTTTTGCGTACACTATCAAAAGTCAACATTTGGGATTTTTTTTATTTTTCCTTTTTTATTATAAATGGAGACTTTTATTGTTATTATCATCATTATTATCATCATTCTCATCGTTATCATCATTATCATCATCTTTAATTATGACAATATAAAATATTTTAACTGTAATAATAACACAAATAACAATTATAATGGTAATAATAATTATAATAGTAATCGTAATATTGTTATTATTATTACTACTGTCATCATTATCTTTTATTTTACTTTTATTTTTAGTATAATTGCAAAAAATGAATATTATAACTGAAATAATTACAATAATAACGATAATAATATAAATAATGATATTAATACGTAGATACAGTCGTTATTATTGTTATTATTTTTGTGATGATTATTTTTTTTTTCTATTGTTATTATTATTTCTGTTAATAGTATAATTACGAAACAAAATATATATGGCACCAGTAATTACAATAATAATGATAATAATGATGATAATGATGATAATTAATGCAATAATTGCAGTAATGATGATAATAATGATAATGATGATGAAAATTATGAGAATGATGAGAATTATTAGAATGATGATAATAATAATAATAATAATAGTCTACATTTATAATAAAAAAGGAAAAAGAAAAAAAAAATCCCCAAAGATGAAGCAACAAAAAATCAAGCGAAATATAGCCTTTTCAGAGGTTACGCATAAATGCCGTTTTTTCGATTTAAATGATGATTATGGCTTTTATCAGAATTGTTTTAATCATGACAATAATGATGATAAAATTGAGAATAATGAGAAATGTGATAAAAGTGTTATTTTATCAAGAATTCTGATAATAACAGGAATATTTGTATTATTATTTTTATCATCATTATTATCATTATTTTTATTATTATTATTATTATTATTATTATTATTATTATTATTATTATTATTATTATTATTATTATTATTATTATTATTATTATTTGTTATTATTGTAATAAAAAATATTTTGACTGTAGTAATAACACTAATAACAATTATAATGGTAATGATTATTATAATAGTAAACATAATGTTGTTAATATTATTACTACTATTATCATTATCATTATTATTAGTAGTAGTAGTAGTATATTTGCAAAAAATATATAACTAAAATAATTACAATCATAACGATAATAATTTAAATAATGATATTAATACGTATTATAAAATCGTTACAATAGTAATTATTTTTGTTATTATTGTTTCTAGTGTTATTGTTATTTCTACTAAAAGTATAATTACCAAAAATATATATGGCGCCAGTAATTACAATAATAATATTACTAATGATGATAATAATAATTATTACAATAATTGCAATAATGATGATGATAATGATGATAACGATGAGAATGATGCGAATGATGATAACAACAATAAAAGTCTCCATTTATAATAAAAAAAGGAAAAAGAAAAAAATCCCATAAGATGAAAAAGCAGCAAAATCTAGCGAAATATAGAGTGTACGCAAAAATGAAAAATTTTCGATTTCAATGGTGATTTTGGCAATTATTAGTGTACTTATGTTAAATTTTATCAGATTTGTATTAATCATGACAATACTGATGATAAAATTGAGCATAACGAGAACTGTGATAAAAGTATGTTTTTATCAAGAATTCTGATTATAACAGGAATACTTGTTTTATTATTATTATTATTATTATTATTATTATCATTATTATTATTATTATTATTGTTATTATTATTATTATTATTACAATAAAATATTATAACGGTAATAATAACACTTATAACAATTATAATAGTAATCATAATATCTTTATTACTGCTATTATTATTATCATTATTATTACTTTTATTAGTAGTATAATTGCAAAAATATATATTATAACTGAAATAATTACAAACATAACGATACTAATTGAAATAATGATATTAATACGTATTATAAAATCGTTATTATTGTAATTATTTTTGTTATTATTATTATCATTATATTTTCTATTGTTATTATTATTTCTACTTATAGTATAATTACCAAAAAAATATATATGGCGCCAGTAATTACAATAATTATGATATCATGATGATAATGATGATAATTATTGCAATAATTGTAATAATGAAGATAATAATGATGAAAATGATAAAAAATAATAATTATAATAACAATAATAGTCTATATTTATAATAAAAAGGAAAAAGAAAAATAATCCCAAGTCGAAAAAGCAGCAAAATCTTGCAAATTATAGCCTATTCAGAGAATACGCATAAATGCCGATTTTTCGATTTCAATTATGACTTTGGCAATTATTATTGTAATAATGATAACTTTTATCACAATTGTATTATTCATGACAATAATGATGATAAAATTGAGAATAATGAGAACTGTGAAAAATGTGATTTTATCAAGAATTCTGATAATAAACGGATTACTTGTTTTATTATTATTACTATTATTATTATTATTATTATTATTATTATTATTATTATTATTATTATTATTATTATTATTATCATTATTATTATTACTATTATTATTATTATTATTATCATTATTATTATTATTATTATTATTATTATTATTATTATTATTATTATTATTATTATTATTATTATTATTATTATTATTATTATTATCATTATTACAATAAAAAATATTATGCCTGTAATAGTAACACTAATGATAGTAATCAGAATATTGTTTTTATTATTAGTACTATTATTATTATCATTATTATTTTTTCATTATAGTATAATTGCAATAATGATATTAATACCTATTATAAAATCGTCATTGTTTTCAATATTTTTGTAATTATTATTATTATTATTTTTATTATTATTATTATTGTTTCTATTGTTATTATTATTTCTACTATTAGTATAATTACCAATATATATATATATATATATATATATATATATATATATATATATATATATAGCGCCAGTAATTATAATAATAATGATAATAATGATGATAATTATTGCAATCATTGCAATAATAATGATGATAATGATGATGATAAGAATGATGAGAAGGATGATAAATAATGATGATAATAACAATAATAGTCTGCATTTAGAATAATAAAGGAAAAAGAAAAAAATCACAAAACTAAAAAAAACAGCAAAATCTAGAAAATATAGCCTTCACAGAATTTACGCATATATGCCGTTTTTTTATATTTCAATGATGATTTTGGTAATTATTAGGGTAATAATGATAACATCAGAATTATGTTAATCATGAGTATAATGATGATAAAACTAAGAATAATGAGAACTGTGATACAGGTCTTATTTTATCAAGAATTCTGATAATAACACTTTTATTATTATTATATTTTTATTATTATTATTATTATCATTATTATTATTATTATTATTATTATTATTATTATTATTATTATTGTTATTATTATTATTATTATTATTATTATTATTATTATTATTATTATTATTATTATTATTATTATTAATATGAAAAATATTATAACTGGAATAATAACACTAATAACAATTATAATGGTAATAATAATTATAACAATAATAATAATATTGTTATTACTATTACTTCTGTTATTATTATCATTATTATTATTATTATTATTATTAGTTTAATTGCAAAAAAAATGAATAATTGAAATAATTACAATAATAACGATAATAATTGAAATAATGATATTAATACGTATTATAAAATCGTTATTATTGTCATTATTTTTGTAATTATTATTGTTTTTATAGTTTTTATTGTTATTATTATTTCTATAATAGTCTCCATTTATAATAAAAAATTGATAACTCAATAACAATTATAATGGTAATAATTATAATAATAGTAATCATAATATTGTTATTATTATTACTACTGTTATTATTATCATTATTATTATTAGTAGTAGTAGTAGTAGTAGTATAATTGCAAAAATAAATATCATAACTGAAATAATTCTAATAATAACGATAATAATTGAATTGAAAAACATCTTAAAAGTCGAAAAAGCAGCAAAATCTAGCGAAATATATATATACCATAAATACCGTTTTTTTCGATTTCAATTATGATTTTGGCAATCATTATTGCAATTATTGCAATCATTATCATCATTATTACCATATTATTGTAATTACCGATCACAGTTCTCATCATTCTCAATTTTATCATCATTATTGTCATGATTAAAACAATTCTGATAAAAGTTATAATTATTACACTAACAATTGCCCAAATCATCATTTGCCCAAATCGGCATTTTTGTGTACATTATGAAAAGGCTATGTTTCGCTAGATTTATCTGCTTTTTCGACTTTTAAGATGTTTTTCTTTTTCCTTTTTTATAAATGGAGACTATTATTGTTATTATCATCATTATTATCACCATTCCCATTATTATCATCATTGTTGTAATTATATCAATAATTATCATCATTAGTATAATAATTATTGTAATTACTGGTGCCATATATGTTTTTTTTGGTAATTATACTATTAGTAGAAATAATACTAACAATAGAAACAATAATAATAATAATAACAAAAACAATGACAATAATAACGATTTTATGATACCTATTAATATCATTATTTCAATTAGTATCGTTATTATTATAATTATTTCAGTTAATATCTATTTTTGCAATTATACTACTACTACTAATAATGATAATAATAATTATAATAATAATAATAATAATAATAATAATAATAATAATAATAATAATAATAATAATAATAATAATAATAATGATAATAATAATAATAACAGTAGTAATAATAATAACAACATTATGATTAGTATTATTATAATTATTACCATTATAATTGTTATTGAGTTATCATTACAGTTGTAATATTTGTTTTATTATTATAATAATGATAATAATAATAATAATAATATTAATAATAATAATAATAATAATAATAATAATAATAATAATAATAATAATAATAATAATAATAATAATAATAATAATGATAATAAAGATAATGATAAAGTATCCATGTTATTATCAGAATTCTTCATAAAATCAAACTTTTATCACAGTTGTCATTATTCTCCATTTTATCATTATTATTGTCACGATTAATTCAATTCTGATAAAAATTATCATTGTTATACTAGTAATTGCCAAAATCATCATTGAAATCGGAAAAAAACGGCAATTTTGCGTTCACTTTGAAAAGGCGATTATGTTTTTTTTTGTTTTTTATTATAAATTGAGACTATTATTGTTATTATCATCATTATTTTCATCATTCTCATCATTATCATAATCATTAACAGAATAATTATCATCATTATTGCAATTGCTGCAATAATTATATTCAATATCATCATTATTATAATTATTATTGTAATTACTGGCGCCATATATATAATTTTTGTAATTTTACTATTAGTAGAAATAATGATAACAATATAAACAATAATAATAATAATAATAACAAAAATAATGACAATAATAACGATTAATACGTTTTGTTATCATTATTTCAATTATTATCGTTATTATTGTGATTATTTCAGCTATAATTTTTATTTTTGCAATTATACTAATAATGAAAATAATAATAATGATAATAATAACAATAGTAATAATAACAACAATATTATGATATCTATTATAATTATTATTACTATTACCATCATAATTGTTATTAGTGTTATTATTACAGTTATATTATTTTATTGTAATAATTATAATGATAATAATAATAATAATAATAATAATAATAATAATAATAATAATAATAATAATAATAATAATAATAATAACTATAACAATACAAGTATTCCTGTTATTATCAGAATTCTCAATAAATTCACACTTTTATCATAGTTCTCATTATTCTCAATTTTATCATCTTTATTGTCACGATTAATACAGTTTTGATAAAAGTTATCATTATTACACCAATAATTGCAATAACCGTCATTGAAATCGAAATAAGACGCCATCTATGGGTACTCTCTAAAAAGGCTATATTTTGCTGCTTTTCGACTTTTAGGATTTTTTTTCCTTTTTTATTATAAATAGAGACTATTATTGTTATTATCATCATTATTATCATCGTTATTATCATCATTCTCATCATTCTCATCATTATCGTCATTGTCATGATAATAATAACGATATTATAATACGCTTTTATTAATATCATTATTTCAATGATTATCGTTATTATTGTAATTATTTCAGATTAGATATTTATTTTTGATATTATGCTTGTTTACTAATTGTTATTATTTCGATGATTATCGTTATTATTGTAATTATTTCAGATTAGATATTTATTTTTAATATTATGCTTGTTTACTAATTGTAATTATTTCAATGATTATCGTTATTATTGTAATTATTTCAGATTAGATATTTATTTTTGATATTATGCTTGTTTACTAATTGTTATCATTTCAATGATTATCGTTATTATTGTAATTATTTCAGATTAGATATTTATTTTTGATATTATGCTTGTTTACTAATTGTTATTAGTGTTATTATCAAAGTTGTAATATTATTTATTGTAATAATGATAATAATAATAATAATAATAATAATAATAATAATAATAATAATATTAATAATATTAATAATAATAATAATAATAATAATAATAATAATAATAATAATAATAATAATTATAATAATAATAATAATAATAATTACAATAATAATAATAATTCCTCTTATTATAAGAATTACACTTTTATCACAGTTTTCATTATTCTCAATTTTATCATTATTATTGTCATGATTAATATAATTCTGATAAAAACATTATTACACTAATAATTGCCAAAATCATCATTGAGATCGAAAAAAAACTGCATTTCTGCGTACACTCTGAAAAGACTGTATTTTGCTTGATTTCTCTGCTGTATCGACTTTTTGGATTTTTTTCTTTCTCCATTTTATATTATAAATGGAGACTATTATTATTATTATTATCATAATTCTCATCATTCTCATCATTCTCATTTTTCTCATCATTATCACCATCTTTATCATCACTATTATCATTACTATTGTAATTACTGGCTCCATACATTTTTGGGGGGTAATTATACTATTAGTAAGAATAATAACAATAATAATAATAATAATAATAATAATAATAATAATAATAATAATAATAATAATAATAATAATAATAATAATAAATATAATGACAATAATAACGTTTTTATAATACGAATTGATATCATTATTTCAATTATTATCGTTATTATTGTTATTATTTCAGTTATAATATCTATTTTTGTAAATTTACTAATAATAAAATAATAATAATGATAATAGCAGTAGTAATAATAATATCAATATTATGATTACTATTGTATTTTCATTTTAATAACAATAATAAAAAATAAAAATAATAATCATAAGATTTTCATAAATCATCATTGAAATCGAAAAAACGGCATTTTTGCGTACACTCTGAAAAGGCTATATTTCGCTAGATTTTCTGCTTTTTCGACTTTTGGTTTTATTATCTTTTTCTTTTTTTATTGTAATTGGAGACTATTATTTGTATTATAATTATCATCATTCTCATCATTCTTATCATCCTCATCATTATCATCATCATTATTGCAATTATTGCAATAATTATCATCTTTATCAACATTATTATCCCTATTATTGTAATTACTGGCGCCATATATATTCTTTTCGTAATTATACTATTATTAGAAATAATATTAACAATAGAAACAATAATAATAACAATAATAATAGTAATAATAAAAAAATAATGACAATAATAACGATTTGATTATACGTATTAATATCATTATTTCAATTATTATCTTTAAAATCTTAATTATTTCAGTTATAATATTTATTTTTGCAATTATACTAATAATAAAGATAATGAAATTGATAATAATAACAGTAATAATAATAATAACAATAGTATGATTATTATTATAATTATTATTACCATTATAATTAAATAGTGTTATTATTACAGTTATAATATTTTTATTGTAATAATAATAGTAATAATAAAAATAATACAAATAATAATAATAATAATACAAATAATACAAATAATAATAATAATAATAATACAAATGATAATAATAATAATAATAATAATAACAATAATAATTATAATAATAATAATAATAATAATAATGGTAATAATAATGATAATAATAATACAAGTATTCCTGTTATTATCAGAATTCTTGGTCAAATCACACTTTTATAACAGTTATAATTTTTCTAAATTTTCTCATCATTATTGTTATGATTAAAACAATTCTGATAAAATTTATCATTATTACACTAATAATAGCCAAAATCATCATTGAAATCGAAAAAATGGCATTTATGCGTGTACTCTGAAAAGGCTATATTTCACAAGATTTTGCTGCTTTTTCGATTTTTGGGATTATATTTCTTTTTCTTTTTTGTTATTATAAATGGAGACTATTTGTTATTATCATCATTATTTATCATCATTCTCATCATTCTCATCATTATCATTATCATCATTATTATTACCATTATTGAAATTATTTCAATAATTGTCATCATTATCATCATTATTATCATTACTATTGTAATTACTGGCGCCATATATATTTTTTTTTGGTAATTATACTATTAGTAGAAATAATAATAACTATAGAAATAAAACAAAAATAATGACAATAATAACTATAATAATTCTTATTGGTATTATCATTAATTATAAGTACTACTACTACTACTACTACTACTACTAATAATAATAATAATAATAATAATAATAATAATAATGATAATAATAATAATTATAATAATAACAATAATAATAACAATAATAATATTAAAAATAATAATATTATTACATTAAATCTCTTTATTATTAAAATTAAGATTTTTTTTCATTTTTATCATCATCATTATCATGATAAGACATCATTAAAACCCTAGTAATGACCAAAATCATCATAGAAATCGAAAACACGTAATTTTGGAGTAAACTCTGAAAAGACTATATTTCGCTGGTATTCTTAGCTTTTTCGAATTTTGGGATTTTTTTCTTTTTCCTTTTTTTATTATAAGTTGACACTCTTTTTGTTATTATCATCATTCTCATCATCATTATCATTATTATTATCATTTGCTTCATTACTTTCATCATAAGCATCATTATCATCAACAATATTGCTTTTTTTGCAATTATTTGCATCATTATCATCATTACTATCTTTATTATTGTAATTACTGCCGCCATATATATGTTTTTATTAGTTAAGCTATTGATATAAATTATTATAATAAGAAAAACAATAATAATAATAATAACTGCAAAAATCGTCCTTTTATATTGATTATAATTATCTTTATTATCATTATTATTGTAATTATTGCGGCCATATATTATTTTTTGGTAATAATAACAATAACAGAAATAATAAAACATATAAAAGCTATAAAGGTAATAATGATAACAAAAAGTGAACTTTTGATTTTTAATATTATTATCATAATTTTCAATATTATTATAGCTATTACTGTTAAGATATTGTTTTGGCAATTATATCAATAACTTTAATAATAATAATAATAATAATA
The DNA here is from genome assembly GCF_019202785.1 of Penaeus chinensis. Taxonomy (NCBI): domain Eukaryota; kingdom Metazoa; phylum Arthropoda; class Malacostraca; order Decapoda; family Penaeidae; genus Penaeus; species Penaeus chinensis. The sequence continues at coordinate 14,597,799 of NC_061853.1, read as the reverse complement.
ATAATAATAATAATAATAATAATATTAATAATAATAATAATAATAATAATAATAATAATAACAATAATAACAATGATAATAACAATAATAATGATATTATAATAATTATTATTATCAATATTTTACCTTTTATCGCTTATATTGTAATTATTACAGTTGTAAATTTATTTTTGGCAATTATAACAATAATATAAATAATACTAACAGTTATAATAATAAAATTAATAATAATAAGTATAATAACGATGATAAGAAAATAATGAATACAGTAATAGTCATAGTATTAGTAATAATAATAACAATAATAGTAATAATAATAATAATAATGATAATAATAATAATAATAACAATAATAATAATAATAATAATAATAATAATAA
>NC_061853.1:14580614-14585614 GCF_019202785.1 Penaeus chinensis | reverse complement strand
CTGCGGGGAGCCAAGGAGCAACAACTCGCTCCAAGGAGCAGTAGCACGCCATCATTACTCTTCAATAAAGGAGTCAAGACATCTTGTTTGTTTGGTTTAAACCCTAAGCTCGCCATCCACCATACTCTTGTAGGGACCATCATCACACAGACACATACAGGCACACACACACACACACACACACACACACACACACACACACACACACACACACACACACACACACACACACACACACACACATACACACACCACACCCACAGACACACACACACACACACACACACACACACAACCATACACAAACACACACACACACACACAAAGCGCACGCACCCCATGACACGTAAAAAACAATAAACTGTTCATCATGCACGACAAATGACGCCTGTGATTTATACGATAAGCTCATAAAAACAAGGGAGTTGGAGAGGGGACACAATTCGCCGTGTCCCCAACTACACAAAACTAATGGGTAGTTAATAAGGCAGAACTACATACGACACGAAAAAAAAAAAAAAAAAAAAAATGGAACTATGAAAAGCGATTAGCACACATATGTACTGGTATATTATCGAACAGACAATATGTACGAGAAAAAATACCATAAGAATACTGAGTGGAAAACTAATGTGTAAGATTAATGCACAGTAAATGTAAACGTGGTCGCCCCAAGTATGGCTGCGGAGGAGACCTCATCTCGTACAGTGAATTAGCAGCAGCTGAACCTAATACCAATGCCATTATTTAACATAGTGCTCGTTGACAATGAAAATTATTATTCAGAGAAGATTAACGAATTGAAATGCATAACGGCTGGTTCGGGTTTTGTTACATTCTGATAATGGACGAACACGCTGCGTTATTCACACACGAAGACGGGCTGACAAAAACTAGCAAAATAAATCAAGTAGGAAAAGAGATAAGTAGATAGATAGATAGATAGATAGATAGATAGACAGATAGACAGATAGATAGATGATAGATAGATAGTTGGATAAAAAGATAAAGAGAGAGAGAGAGTAGAGAGGGAGAGATATAGAGATAGAGATAGGGATAGATAGATAGATAGATAGATAGATAGATAGCGAGAGAGAGAGAGGCAATATAGTAGAGACAGCGGGGAAGGCAAATGGCGAAAGCGACAATCTGAATTTTAGTTGTTTTCACAGAGGGAGCTGCCCTGTTGAAGGCACACGTAAAATATGTTGTTGGAAGGTCGATGATGTATGCTCCCTGGGTCGAGTTAGGCCTATGAAGAGGCGAAGTTGAGTGGCATATATTTCGCTGCCCACATAGTGTACTAATAATATTTAGGCATAATGTACTGTTCATACACATGCACATATCTATCTATCTACCTATCTATCTATCTATCAATCTATCTATATACCTATCTATCTATCTATCTGTCTATCTATCTATCTATCTATCTATCTATCTATCTATCTATATATACACACACACACACATCCACACATACACATACACTCACAAACACACACACACACATATGAATATATATATATATATATCTTTATATATATAAATATATATATATATATATCTTTATATATATATATATATCTTTATATATAAATATATATACATTATATATAAATACATATATTATACATACTTACATAAATACATATATACATGCATATACATGTATATATATATATATATATATATGTATATATATATATATATATATATATATATATATATATATATGCATATATACACACACACACATATATATATATATATACTGATATATATATATATATATACTATATATATATAAATATATATATATATATATATATATATATATATATATACACACATACACACACACACACACACACACACACACACACACACACACACACACACACATATATATATATATATATATATATATATATATATATATGTATATACACATACACACACACATACACACAAATACACGCACACCAGTCCATATGTATGAGAAAGCACAATCTCCAACGACTGCGTTGCATGAAGAAGGGTCGTGTTTTCCCAGCTAAATGCATCTTACAATGTTCGCACAGACCCTGGACTCCGACGCACGGCTGCAACAACACAGCTCGTCGACTTTACCAGAAGAAGGTTGCGCCAGAGGGTCTCTGAGTCGGACGTTCAAGGAGGAACGTCACATCATGTTCAGGTGTTTGTTTGTGAGTCAGTCCCTTGTATCGCCTCTCTCGTATCATTTCTTAAAGTTTAAAATCCTTCGGCTGAACAGTAAGGCCGAAAAAAACTGTGTGATAGGAACATAGCCTTTTAGGACTGGTGGTGTAAAAGCTAGTTGCCAGTGCAGCATCGGTTATCCGGGTCTCTGCGCACAGAACACCTTTGTGGGTCATATAGATGCCAGCGATTTGTACAAGAATTTAATTTCCGTCAATACATATCAGAAAAATCATTTTCAGTCCCACCATCACAAAGATAAAGATGGTTAAACTAGGCAGATCAATGAATTTTGATTATCTTTCTCTTCCATGAATAGTTATAGGCACCAAACAATAAAAATCTGGCTCTGAGTCGCCACATAAGTATGACCGAGCGTAGGATGTGAAGGAGGTATCGTTCCTACAGATGACACCATCCCCTGTTAATTTTAGTTAAAACAGTCTACCCTCAAATCGTACCGCTGTTTGTGATGCCGAGATACAGGGCCCACTTACATGCAAACTGAAACACAGTGTTTTCAACGTGATCAAGTGCACCAAACATGCAAAATGGAATGTATTCTATATAACGAGGTTTCGGTCAACAGGGTGGTGCAGAAGGATTACAATTCGATTGAATTTTAAGATGAAAAATAGGCACAAATGTTTGACTTCTTTTCCAACCAGAGGGACGTTCCTCTCGCCGTCGTGAGTCAGTCAGGTACCCCTCATGAAAATCGCCATATCTTCCTTAGTTATTTGCCGATTTCTAATTGAATTCGTCAGTACACAGTCTGAGCCTTACTGTATGTGGTCATCGCTGTAAATAGCCAGCAGCCTTCGCCTGAGGAATGCAACCGCCCTTTGTTTGGAAGGAAGGGCGGCCCTCCTAGATGCGTCCGCTGCCGCACAGGTACGCGCGGGGACCACCTTCTCTTTCAGCCCAGAGCTTCCATTATTCGATATTTTCGTTATCCGGATGGTTCGTATACGGGGCAGGCATTGCTTCATCCGTGTGGACACGTTTCACCGTCTGGTATCTTCATTTTTAATAGTTCTATTAGTATTACGTGGCAGATGTAAAGGAGGCGTTTGTGTGGTGCCAGTTGTCTATCGTGAAAGTCGATGGTATTTGATTAAAGATGAAAACTGAAAAAAGAGCTCCATATCAAGCAAAATATGAAATATAATGCCTACTATTTATTCTCAAGTAACATGATTACGAACTGAACAGATTTAAATATGTGCAGTATATATATACATACATATACTCTTACTGTCAAAATAATCATCACAATGTCTATCGAAATTATTTTCACGCTGATGTATGAAAAGTGAATTTAGTAGATGTAACTTCTGGGAGGGCAGTGACCCCCCCCCCCCATTCCTTAACCCCCACACCTCCCCCCTCGCTTTCCCTCCCCCGACCCAGCATTCACCTTTTATCCTTATCACACTTTTCTGTTCTTGTAAGCACTGTTATTTACACGCATGCACGTGTATTATATATATATATATATATATATATATATATATATATATTTATATATATATGTGTGTGTGTGTGTGTGTGTGTGTGTGTGTGTGTGTGTGTGAGTGTATCCATATGTATGCATATCTATGTATATATATATACATATATACATACACGAACACATGCATATACATAAATGCATGTATGTATATACATGTGTTCGTATATGCCTATATGTATAAATATACATATATATACACATACATATGTATATATATACAAACATACATATACATATATGTATATATATATGTATACATATGTATATATAAGTATATATGTATACACATATATATACATATAAATATATGTGTTTGTGTGTGTGTGTGTGTGTGTGTGTGTGTGTGTGTGTGTGTGTGTGTGTGTGTGTGTGTGTATGTGCGCGCGTGTGTGTGTGTGTGTATATGTGTGTGTGCGTATATATATACAATATATATATATAGATATAGATATATAGATAGATAGATATAGATATAGATATATAGATAGATAGATACACATGCACACACACACAGACATATATATATATACATATATATTGTGTGTGTATATATATTGTATATATATATGTATATTGTATATATATATATTGTATATATATGTATATTGTATATATATATACATATATATATGTATGTATGTATATAGATATTCTAGTTCCGAATCTTAAAACTTCTTCTGGCAGGGTCTTCTAAAACAGACAACAAATAATCACTATCGTCTATTAAAGAGGAACTGAAGACATTACTTAAAACTCATCTTTTTAACAGCTTGGAGAATCGGATTTAAGAATATAGAAAATCTTAGTAATTGTTTTTATGGGTTTATGCAAATACACAGATAGGAGTTTAGATAAATGTACACACTTACAAAGAGAGAGAGAGAGAGAGAGAGAGAGAGAGAGAGAGAGAGAGAGAGAGAGAGAGAGAGAGAGAGAGAGAGAGAGAGAGAGAGAGAGAGAGCAGCCGCTACACGACGTATGCGAAGAGCTCCCGCCAACGCAGGCGGAATGATTACTTTTCGTCTCCCTGCTTAGCGGAAGAGGTCGGAGTACACGTAGTGAGCGGGAGGCGGGCCTCGCTTCAGTAACACTTTTTGTGAATTAATAACTATTGTTTACCCTTTCACAACGCGACGTAGTGTTATTTCATTTATGACTTGGAGCCTCACTTTATCAGGCTGTATTCGTGATCTCCACTGAAGAGAAAGATAATCTGCAATGAAGCATCCTTGGCAATGTGCAATTATTAGATAGGAGCGGA
>NC_061853.1:14570614-14573114 GCF_019202785.1 Penaeus chinensis | reverse complement strand
TATCAATGATTTAAGGTCAAACTTTAGCCCAGGTAGTTATCTGAATATATGAGGACACAGTAAAAAGATGAAAGTAAAAAGAGGTGAGAAAGATGTAAAAAATTCAGTTTCCCAAACAGAACTTTTGAAACATGGAGCAATCTTTCAAAGAACGTTATATGTGCCAAAAATGTGCATCAATTAAAATAGTTACATGATAATTTAAATATAGCAGATGAGATCACTTAGCTTACATAACATATATGTATATATATATGCATATATATATATATGCATATATATATGCATATATATATATATATATATGCATATATATATATGCATATATATATATATATATGCATATATATATGTAATATATATATATATATATATATATATATATATATGTTTATATAAGCATGTATGTATATATATACATATATACATATATATGCGTATATATACATATATATACATATATATACATATACATATATATACACATATATACATATATGTATGTATATGTATACACACACACACACACACACACACATATATATATGTGTGTGTGTGTGAGTGTATTTATATGTATGCATATATATATATGCATATATATATATATATATATATATATATATATATATATACACGCATATATACATATATATAAGTACACACACACACACACACACACACACATATATATATGTGTGTGTGTGTGTGTGTGTGTGTGTGTGTATACATATACATACATATATGTATATATGTGTATATATATGTATATGTATATATATGTATATATACGCATATATATGTATATATGTATATATATACATACATGCTTATATATGTGTGTGTGCGTGTGTGTGTGTATGTATATATCTATGTATACACACACACACACACACACATATATATATATATGTGTGTGTGCGTGTGTGTGTGTGTATGTATATATCTATGTATGCACACACACACACACACACACACACACACACACACACACACACACACACACACACACACACACACACACACACACACAGGTCTGACCTGAAGATGGAATCCAGGTGGATTCTGAACTGCAGTCTCCTTTTCGATAAATCTAGTTTTTGTATTGTGGGTTTTTCTACCATATTACATCTAGTTTATTAATTCCAGTAATTGAAACTAGCTTTAGTAACTTTTCTCTTTATAATCTTTTGGCATTCCTGGCTGCAAGGCTAAAGTTTGTCTGTCTCTCCAATTTGGTCACGATAGCAGATTGGTTTGGCTTGGAGGCCTCTCTTTTCCGAAAACTGGTTTTCCTTCTTCCGTCATTTTTTTTGTCCCATTCTTATGTGGAGTCGCTATGATCAGGCTAAAATCCGTCATCTTTGGTCATAATTTCTCTTCTCCTAATATTCTTATATTCTTCCTGGGTGGCGAGGACTTTTTATTACATCAGTTACCATTTGCTTATTCATGATTGTGACTTTTAAAGGAAGTTTTTCCCTTTCGAATAATCCCAACCTCCTGAGCTATGCTATTCTGTTCCGAGAAATCGGGTTTATTGACCTTGAGAATATTGACAATCAATTTCTTGTCTACGTTGTATCGTTCCATTCTATCTTCTACAATTTTCCTGTCTCACTATGACTTGTTTACATCAGCCAAATTAGCAATATCCTTTGTGTGTTGCCCAAGGTGTGACTTGACGCTTAACATGCAGGATTAGCGGCCACTTCTCGCTTCCCTGACCTTCGCTCTCCGTCCCGGCTCACAAAGCTTCGCTATCTCTCAATTTTCCACTTATTCGTTCACTTTATAACCCCAATTTCTCTTTTAACATGATCTATGCACATTCACAGGACCCATGGCTGGCAGACTGGAACACCAATTGCCCGATTCTCTCCGGATTTTGACATGTAAGAGCTGTACTGCACTGATGCGATGCTCTGCACTCTCCGTGTGTGTATAGATACACACACACGCGCACGTACGCACACACACACACACACACACACACACACACACACACACACACACACACACACATATATATGTATATGTATATGTGTGTGTGTGTGTGTGTGTGTGTGTGTGTGTGTGTGTGTGTGTGTGTGTGTGTGTGTGTGTGCGTGCGTGAGTGCGTGCGTTTATGTGTGTGTATGTGTGCGTGCATGTGTGTGCGTGCTTGGGTGGGTGCGTGCGCGCGCGCTTGTGTGTGTGTATGTGTGTGTGTGTGTGTGTGCGTGTTTGGGTGGGTACGTGCTCGCGAGCATGTGTGTGTGTATGTGTGTGTGTGCTTTCTAGAGCTGTCTCAACTGATTCACCGTCGCTGAAAGACTAGCGTATTGGCCGGATTGGCCAATCATGATTTCTTTTTTCAGCTCCACTAAGTAAATGCTTCCATGGTCAACGTTGTTATAACTTCTTCAGGCATCTACGTATGCTGATTTTCTTAAAACTAGAGGAATTCATCGAAGGATAAATGCCACATGAATGAAATCGTTTATTCCGTTGCTATCCCATC
>NC_061853.1:14508114-14520614 GCF_019202785.1 Penaeus chinensis | reverse complement strand
TAGCAACCCTTCTAGCGAGTGATGATGGAGCTAAAATGGAGAGCTTAAAGTTAAGTAGGGACAAGTATTATCAATGTCAGCATATTCATGAACATGAGCACACAAATAAATATATATTAATAATTATATAATAATATTAATATTATAATATATATATATATATTATAAAATATATATGTAATGTATATATATATAATATATATATAAAATATGTATGGTGATATGTATATTACTATATATATATATAATATATATAATATAATGATATATATATATAACAATGTATATATATATATATATACACACAGCACCACAAACACACCACACACACAAAACACCCACACACACACACACCACACACACACCCACACATAAAGTATATATAGTTATAATATTATATATATTAATATATATATTGTACATACAAACATAAATTTATATATATATATTATTTATATATATGAATATATAATATAAGTTTGTATAATATATATTTATATATATGTATACAATATATATATATAATATATATATATATATATATAATATATATATATATAATATATATATATTTGTATATATATTATAAATATGTGTGTGTATATAAATTATGATGTATATATATATAATATATAATATAATATAGTATATATATATAGTTTGTATGGATGATAATATTATATATATCACAAATAAATACTTAAAATATATATATCTACATACATATATATATATTATATATATATATATTATTCTATATATATATATATTTATATATGTATAATGTGTATATAATATAAAAATATATTAATATATAATATATTAATATAGATATAGACATAAATAAAAAATTTTTATTACATATATGTGTAATATATATAAATTAGTATGTATGTAAAGTATGACAATATATATGATATATATAAATATAAGTATATATGAGGTATATAATATATATTATATATGTATCCAAACATACATACATATCATACATACATACATGTGTGTGTGTGTGTGTGTGTGTGTGTGATGTGTGTGGTGTGTGTGTGTGTGTGTGTGTGTGTGAGTGTGGTGTGTGTGTGTGTGTGTTGGCTATTTGTAGTTATGACTGAAATGTTTGAGTCTCACTCTTTTTAGGCTTTTAATTTGCTAAAGCCATGACCATTAACTATTAAGGTTGGCTACTTACTACCCTTGGCTAGTTACTAGCCTGAATCGGGGTTTCATGGCGTGGGCGGCCACGGAAGCTTTGAATCACGCTCACCCTTCTTTCTGTTTGGTTGTTTTCGACAGTGAGGAAAGTGATCACTTCGTTAAGTTGTCTTGTCCGTAAATCTCGAACATTGTCATGCTCAAGTTCTGAAACTGTATCCATGGCCTCAACAGTATTCATATATTTCATTTATTTCATATTACGTGTGGTAAGCACCCATATGATTTTCTTGTTTCTGGGTCGGACTTTTTGGGTCCATCATCAGTACTACTGTAATGCACCAGGATCCGCTCGGGTCCACAGGCCGCAAAAAGGGCCTGGGTTTCAAGGCGTTACATAAAACTGCACAACAGACACACAGAACCTGGCGAACCAATGACTACCCATGAGCGTCGTTTATATATTCCTGAAACGCTAGCCTCTCAGCGAGCAGATTATTTTGGTCATGCAACGAGCTCGGTTCATCCTTGCATGAGGTGCTAGATAGCCCGGGTGCAGGAGAAAAAAAAAAAAAAAAAAAAAAAAAAAAATTCTACCGGGCTTTACGAGTTTCGGTATTCACCCTACAGTAGCGGTTTTCCGAGGCGCTAACTGTCGACGCCAGATGTCAGTCTCCGGTGTTGTCTCACTGTGGCATTCGGGGAAAGGGTGCGTGGTCTCAGACCCCTTTTGTTTTTCTATCTATCTATCTATATACGCCACACACTCACACAACACACACACACACACCACACACACAACACACACACACACACACACACATATATATGTATATATCACACACGGTCGACTTAATCTTCGCGGCCATTTGTATTATATAGAAATGAGAGAAGAAACGATGTGGCTAATTAGTAAAGAGGTAATAATGTTCAACTGCTTGAGGGGAAATGGAAGGGAGCAAAAAAAACAACATAAAGTGCAACAGAGGAATTAGCCTTTCGAGACAACATTATGTTTTCAGGAATCATTAAACGCCATTGCTGTCCTGTCCCTCCTGCATCTGCTCACGTGTGTGGTTTCTTGGTTAGTACCCTTATCACAGCTAGAAAAAACCTCAGTGTGGAGGAGATAAAATAGCCCCGGGCGATGTCGCAGCTGACCGTGAAGGAGGGCAACGAGGTTGCTTTTCTTGCCTCCGTTTGTCTGTCTGTCTCTGTCATAGCATGTCTGTCTGTCTGTCTGTCTGCCTCTCTCTCTCTCTCCCTCCTCTCCCTCTCTCTCTCTCCGTCGGTCTCTCATCTCTCTCATCCCTCTCTATCTCTCCTTTCCTCTATCTCATCTCCCTCCCCCAACCCGCCCCCCCCTCTCTCTCTCTCGTCTCAATTCTCTTTCATGGTCTCCCAAGTCTCTTTGATCATCCGTACAATCGATCTCTCGCCTCTCTCGCATCATCACTCGGCCGTCTCTCTCTCTCTCTGGGTCTCTCCCCTCACCCTCTCTCTCTCCTCTTTCTCTCTCTCTCCCTCACTCCCCCCTCAACTCTCTCTCTCTCACTCGGTCGTCTCTCAAATCTCTCGTCATCTCTCTCTCAATCCTCTACCGTCTCTCATCTCAAAGACAATATCAATCGTCTCTCTCTCTCACTCTCCTCTCTCTCTCCACTCTCCTCCTCCCTCTCTTTCTCCTCTAATCCTCTCTTTCTCTCTCGTCAGCTAACTTCTCTCTCTCTCTCTCCTCTCTCTCTCTTTTCTCGTCTCTCTTCCTCTCTCTCCTCTCTCCCTCATCGTCACTCTCTCTCTCCTTTCTCTCGATCCTCGTCCTCGTCCGTCTCTCCTCTCTCTCTCTCACTCTCTCTCTCTCTCACTTCTTTCTCTCTCCTCTCTCATCACTCTCTCTCCTCTCTAATCTCATCTCTCTCTCCTCTCTTCATCCAGCTTTATTACTCTCTCCCTCTCTCTCTCCTCATCTCTTTCTCTCCTCTCTCCTCTCTTCGACTCTCTCATCTCTCTCTCTCTCGTCTCTCTCCTCACTCTCTCTATCTCTCTCCTCTCTCCTCTCTTCACAGTCTCTCTCCTCTCTCTCATCTCGATCCTCACTCTCTCTCATCTCTCGTCCTCTCTCTCTCTCTCTCTCTCTCTCTAGCTCCTCCCCTCTCTCCTCTCTCTCTCTCACTCGTCTTCATCTCTCTCTCACTCCTCTCTTTAGATCTGTTGTGTGTATGACACACGCACACACACACACACACACACACACACACAAAGAGAAAGAGAGAGGAAGGAGGAGGTGTAACACAAGTAGAAAGATGGATGTAAATGTTTGTAAATGCGTCCCCAGGAATAACTGGCGTTGCAGCCGGCGCTGAGGGAGTCGCGGCAGACGCCGGACAGCACTGGCACGCTTCCAGGCACTCCTATCTGAAAGAGAATCGCCGGGAACGCATCCCGCTCCCCACGGCATTCCCTCTCGCCCTCCAGCCCCGATGCAGCCCCTTCGGATTCTCCCCAAGGGCCTTCCATTACTCTCGGCTCGCATTTCTTAGCGGCCTTGGGCGTGGCCGGGGGTGGGGCGTGTTATCGAAACTCCCGGGTTCCTGCAGGTACGAGGCTCGGGGGGCCTGGTGCTCCTGCTGGGCTTTCGTTAAGGCCTGGTTCTCCTGCTGGGCTTTCGTTAAGGGCGGTTTAGCTTTCGACCTGAAGTTTCAGTTGCTCATTCTTTCTTTTTTTCCCTTTTTTTCTGACGGGCCCTTTCTCATTTTTTCAATCCATCAAACTTCTAAAACTCCAAAAGGAAAACTGTATGATCGTTGTCATATAATGTATTTACACTTGATTCAGTGTTTCCTTTTACATATAAGAGAGCTTTTGATTAAATCATTATCTTCTTAATGATTCCTGACATTGCTACTGTTATAAGTATGAAATTATCAAAAGTGATAATAAGAATCAATAACAAAGTTGATAATGATAGTAATAACAACAAATATAAAGATGACAATAAGAACAATAATTATAAAACAAAATAATAATGATCATGATGATAATAATAATGACTATAATAATAACAATAAAAAATAATAATAATAATAAAAATAAAAAAATTTTGATGATAATAGTAGTAATAATAAAATAATAATAATAATAATAATAAAAAATAAAAATATAATGACAATATAAAAAAAATAATATATAAAAATTTAAAAAAATGATAAAAAATAAAGATAATAATAATAAAAGGGTAATAATTAGATAATGAAAAATGATAACCATAAGGTAATAATGAAAAAAAGACCACAAGAACAAACAAGAAAACCCAAAAACAACAATATAAATAACATTTTTTTATAATGTAATAATAATAATAATAAAAACAATAATAAAATAATAATAATAATAATAATAATAATAATAAAAGTAAAAAATAATAATAAAATATGATGGGTAATATAAATACAATAATGATAATAAAAATAATAATAATAATAATAATGATAACAATAATGAAATTTATGATGATGATGTGATGATGATGAGGGTGAGGAAAAAAGATGATGATTAAAATTTAAAAAAAGATGGGGTGATGAGATGATATGATGATGATAATAAAAAAAATAATGATAGTATAATGAGATATGATGAGGGTGATGATAATTAGATGATTTTAGATGATATGATTAAATTATGATGAGATGATGATTAAAGATAAAAAAAAAAAATAATGATAGTAATAATTTATGGGAAAAGATAGATGATAATTTATATGAAGATGTGATGATGAGAATTTAGGAGATGATATGATTAGGGTAATTATGATGAAGATGATGATGAAGATAATATAAAAATAATGAAAAAATGATGAAGATGATGAAAAGATAAGGGTGATGATGAGATTTATGAATGTGATGATGATGAGATGAGGATATGAATGATGATGAGGGTGATATAATAATAAAATAATAAATGCTGCTATGTAACCTACCCAATAAAAGCACCCAAAAGGAGACTCGTGCTCTCCTCCCATTCCTGGTCCAGATCCCTTTCATCCCCAGGATATTTCCGTGTTCCTTCTTCCTAGCCTTCACTTGGCACGGTGCCACGGCTAACAATTGCGGTAGGATCCTACTCAGTATTTTTTTTCTGTTTCTCGCGCTCTCACTCTCGCCCCTCTCACCCTATAGTGCACGCACAAACAGATATCGCGAGCTTATTTTGGTTTAAAGATATAATGGGGGATTATCCCCCGTTTGGCAAAGTCCCAAACCCCTCAGCCTTTGTTGTCACTTGACGCTGAGTGATGACCAGGCACTCTTGTGTGAAAATAACTATTTCTGTTAAAGCCGGATTACTTTTTCAGTCCCTCTTTCCCCCCTAAAACCTAGAGGGAAAAGGGCAAAGGGAAGCTCATGTTAATAAGTTCAGGAAATAGTTACATAACTCTATGGAATCTTCCCAAATTCACCAAAATTGAAATGTAGGAAGGTTAATGGATCAGGAACGAACCCAGTCGCCAACATTTCTATTCCACAATTATATCTAGAGCTCACACTGCCTGGCTTATAAATGTGCTCCCCCCCCCCCCCCCCTCTTCTCCTCCCCTCTCTTTCTCTGTGTGTGTGTGTCTTTGGTGCAGTGGGAGCGGGCTCGGGGCCGCAATCTTGCTGACCCGCGTTTGATTCCACTGGCGAGGCGGGGATCAAACGCGGGTCAGTAACTACCGGCCATTCCTTGCACACAGGGGCTAATTTACAGGCAGCACGTCGCGCCAAGATTAATGATTGTAATAGATGGAATAAAACAAAATTATTGATTATTATAATTACCAAATTATTATTAATTGATTATAATTGATTCTCTCTTTCTCAGCCATTCTTTATCGCTCTCCTACTTTTAGTTCCCTTTGTTACGCGATAATTCATGCAGTCCTCTCCGATGACATGGATTACATCAGTTCCCCAATCTTTACTTCTTCCTCATCGCTTTGAATGGATGAATAATCAATAAACGACCAAATCAGCAACCAAATGAATAGCTCTCCGGTGGACGACTGAAAATAAAGACGAAGATCGAGAATATCAAATTCTGACGAAGCCGGCGGCGACCCAAAGCGAGCCTACGAAGCTTTCTCGGGTGTCGGGAGGGGAGGGGGGCTGGAGCGCTCTTCTCGCTGTTCGTGCGCCGCGCTCGAACCTGCTCACACACACAGGCACGCACTATGCCCGGAGGAGCGGAATGGAGGGAAGCAGATAAGTATAGAAGATGAGAGTGGAGAAAGCAAGCCAGAGGAGGGTAGGTGACCAAATACGGAAGGGGACGAAAGGATCGACAAAGATATTAGTTTGATAATGCATTTTTTGACGTTCCGTATTTTGGTGTATTGTGTATTTTGCATTGCCAGGTTGAATCCACGTCCTGTGTCCTTACTTCATCCTCTCTCCCTTACACTTTCCCTTTTATCTCTCTCTCTCTCTCTCGTTCTCTCACTCCCCCTCTCTCCTCTAAAATCTCTCTCTCTCTCTCCCATCTATCTATTTCTATCCCCTCTCTCCTCCCCCCCCCTCCCCCCCCCCCTCTCTCTCTTCCTCTCTCTCCTCAGTCTCTCCCTCTCCTTTTCTCTCCCTCGCTCTCTCTTATCTCTCTCTCTCCTCACTCCCTCCCCCCCCCCCTCTCTCCTCTCCTTCTCCGTAAAATAGCTCCCTTTCCTCTCTCCTCTCTTTTCTCTCTCTCTCTCTCTCCCTCTCTATCTTCTTTCTCCATCTCAGTTTTCCCTCCCCCAACCCCCCCCCCTCCCCCTCTCTCTCTCACCCGTTCCTCCTCTCATCATCCTCTCGTCTCTTCTCTCTCTCTCTCTCCTCTCTCTCTCTCCCCTCAATCTCTCTTTCTCCATCTCGGGTCTCCCCCCCCAAACCCCCCCCCTCTCTCTCTCTCCCCTTCTCGCCCTTCCTCTCTATCTCAACCTCCTCTCCTCTCTCTCTCTCTCCTCTCTCTCACCCTTCTCCCTACTTCATTCTCCCCCTTTCCTTTTATCACTCTCTCTCTCTCTCTCCTCTTTCCTCTTCTCTCTCTCTCTCTCCCCCTCTCATCCTCTTTTCGCTCTCTCTCAGTCTCTTTCTCATCTCTGTCTCTATCTCCCCCTCTCTCTCTCTCTCATCTCCCTCTCATCCTCTCCTTCTCTTCGTCATCTCTCTCTCTCTCCTCTCTTCCTCTCTCTCTCTCTCTCCCCCCTCCCCCTCTCTCTCTCGCTCTCTTCTCTCTCTCCTCTCTCTCTCTCTCTCTTCTCTCTCTTCTCTCTCCTCCTCTCTCTCTCTCGTCTCTCTCTCCACTATCCTCTCATCTCTCTCTCTCGTCATCTCTTCTCTCTCTCTCTCTCCTCTCATCACCTCTCTTCCCTCTCCTCTCCCGCTCTCCTCTCTCTCTCTCTCCTCTCTCTCTCTCTACTCTCCTCTCTCTCTCTCTCGTCTCTCTCTCTCTCCACTCTCTCTCTCTCTCTCTGTCTCCTCTCTCTCTCTCCTCTCTCTCTCAACTCCCTCCCCCCCCCTCTCCTCTCTCTCCTCCTTTCCTCCTCTCCTCTCTCTCCCCCTCTCTCTCCCCTCTCCTCTCATCCTCTCTCTCGCTCTCCTCTCACTCTCTCTCTCTCTCTATCTCTCCTCTTCATCCTCTCCTCTCCCCACCTCCCCTCTCACTCATCTCTCTCTCTCTCTCCTCTTCTCTCTCTCTCTCTCTCTCTCTTCTCCTCAGTCTCAGCCCCCTCCCTCTCTCTCGTCTCCATCTCACCTCTCTCTCTCTCTCTCTCTCTATTCTCTCACTCATCATCTTCCCCCCCTCTCTCTCTCTCCTCTCTCTCGTCTCTCATCTCCTTCTCATCCTCTCTCTCTCTCAATCTCTCTCTCCCCCATCTCTCCTCTCTCTCCTCCCCCTCTCTCTCTGTCTCTCTTTTCTCTCTCTCTCCTCTCTCCATCTCATCTCCCTCTCCTCCCCTCCCACTCTCCTCTCCTCTCTCTCTCAGCTCTCTCTCCTCTTTTCTCCCTCTCTCTCCCTCTCTCGATCTCTCTCTCGTCTCTCTCTCTCTCACTCTCCTCTCTCTCTCATCCCTCTCTCTCTCACTCTCTCTCTCTCTCTCTCTCCCTCATCTCCTCACATCTCTCTCATCTTCCTCTCTCTCGTCTCCTCTCTCTCTCTCTCTCTCTCTCCCTCTCTCTCATCCTCACTCCTCCCCCCCCCCGCTCCATCTCTCTCTCTCTCCTCTTTTCTCATCTCCTCTCTCTCTCTCCTCCTCTCTCCTCTCGTCACTCTCTCCTCGTCTCCTCTCATCCCCTCTCTCTCATCTCTCTCTCTCACTCCCTCTCAATCATCTCCCCTCTCCTTTTCGTCCCCTTCGTCCCCTCTCTCCTCTCTCCCTCTCTCTCTCACCCTCTCCTCTCCCCTCTCTCTCTCACTCCTCC
The DNA here is from genome assembly GCF_019202785.1 of Penaeus chinensis. Taxonomy (NCBI): domain Eukaryota; kingdom Metazoa; phylum Arthropoda; class Malacostraca; order Decapoda; family Penaeidae; genus Penaeus; species Penaeus chinensis. Next base: position 14,512,026 of record NC_061853.1, on the reverse strand, counting down.
TCTCTCTCTCTCCCCTCCCTCTCCACCCTCTCTCTCTCGTCTCTCTCTCTCCTCTCACCCTCTCTCACCTCTCTCTCCTCTCTTCTCTCTTTCTCCTATTCTCTCTTTCTCTTTCTCTCGTCTCTCTCCCGTCTCTCTCTCTCATCTCTCTCTCTCCCTCCCCTCCCCTCTCTCTCTCTCACTCCCTCCCCCCCCCTCTCTCTCTCTCTTTCTCTCTCTCTCTCTCTCTCTCTCTCTCTCTCTCTCTCTCTCTCTCTCTCTCTCTCTTTCTTCATCCCAGTCTCCCTCCCCCCCACCCCCCCCCCCTCTCTCTTTCTCTCTCTCTCTCTCTCTCTCTCTCTTTCTCTCAGTCTCCCCCCCCCCCCTCTCTCTCTCTCTCTCTCTCTCTCTCTCTCTCTCTCTCTCTCTCTTTCTCAGTCTCCCTCTCCCCCCCCCCCCCCCCCCACTCTCTCTCTCTGTATCTCTCTTTCTCTCTCTCTCTCTCTCTTTCCATCTCAGTCTCCCTCCTCCTCTCTCTCTCTCTCTCTCTCTCTCTCTCTCTCTCTCTCTCTCTCTCTCTCTCTCTCTCTCTCTCTCTCTCGACTCCCTCGGACGCCTGGTTCGGACAGACATTCCTTCACAAAATGAAACGCCGCCACAATAGAAACGGGATAAAAGCATGACGTTTTAGTCTATTTGAAACACAAAACGTCATGTTTGTATTGTAATGCAATAGCAACACAATAAACGTGACTTTATTGTGTTTGCAATTTTGTGAAATATTACCATGAGGCTTCCAAGAGTGATATTGACCTTTCCATTCTCGACCCTCCCTCATAAAATAATAACAACAAAAAGTAACATATACATGCATATAAGTACATATACAAACACACACACACACACACATGGAATGTATGAATGTATGTATGATATAAATCCAGTCCATATCTGAATAATATGTTTTTACGTCATATGTGTGTATGAGTATATGTATATATATACATACATACATTTCTGCCACCTTTGGTTGGCAAAGTGCTAAGCCACCTTGGACAAGACTGAGTGTAGAATGGCCAGCGGTGCCGATGCCATGCACACTTGTCAAGATACAAAATGCGACACTCGAGCCCCTAGCTGGGAATTAATTGCATTTAAATTTGCATATAGCATAGTAATTGTCTACTTGCAGCTACATGCTCCTCTCCTTCCCTTTCTCTCGAACCGAACTGGGTGTCCTTCAAGTCCGACTCCCGCGACGAGCTCCGTTGGCAACACAGGTGAGCGTCCACGTCTAAACAGCCAGCGCTGTGTTTCGGAAGAATAAGTAAATTCTCAAAGAGAGCGGAGCAGCTTTTCATTGTCATTGTAGAACGTGGATATAGTGGACAAAATCAACACAAAAGGCGACTACGAAAGGTTGAAAAACATCTGGCTATGACGCCCTTCGTCTCCTCTCCAAGATAAGTCTAATTTGTGCGGTCTTTAGAGCCTTTCACCTGCGTCCTTTACTCCTAGCGCTCTTTAGAGCCTTTCACCTGCGTCCTTTACTCCTAGCGCTCTTTAGAGCCTTTCACCTGCGTCCTTTACTCCTAGCGCTCTTTAGAGCCTTTCACCTGCGTCCTTTACTCCTAGCGCTCTTTAGAGCCTTTCACCTGCGTCCTTTACTCCTAGCGCTCTTTAGATCCTTTCACCTGCGTCTTTTACTTCTAGCGCTCTTTAGAACCTTTCACCTGCGTCCTTTACTTCTACCGCTCTTTAGAGCCTTTCACCTGCGTCCTTTACTCCCAGCGTTCTTTAGAGCTTTTCATCTGCGTCCTTTACTCCTAGCGCTCTTAAGAGCCTTTCACCTGCGTCCTTTACTCCTAGCGCTCTCTAGAGCCTTTCACCTGCGTCCTTTACTTCTAGCGCTCTTTAGAACCTTTCACCTGCGTCCTTTACTCCGAGCGCTCTTTAGATCCTTTTCACCTGCGGTCCTTTACTTCTAGGCGCTCTTTAGAGCCTTTCACTGGCTCCTTTACTCCTATGCGCTCTTTAGAGCCGTTCACCTGGTCCTTTACTCCTAGCGCTCTTTAGAGCCTTTTCAACTGCGTCCCTTTACTCCTAGCGCTTTTAGATCCTTTCACCTGTGTCTTTATTCTAGCGCTCTTAGAGCCTTTCACTGCGTCCTTTACTCCCAGGTTCTTTAGAGCCATTTCACCTGCGTCCTTTTACTATTAAGCGCTCTTTTAGGATCCTTTACCTGCGTCCCTTTACTCCGCTCTTTAGAGCTTTTCATCTGCGTCCTTTACTCCTAGCGCTCTTTAGAGCCTTTCATCTGCGTCCTTTACTCCCAGCGTTCTTTAGAGGTTTTCATCTGCGTCCTTTACTCACAGCGTTCTTTAGAGCTTTTCATCTGCGTCCTTTACTCCCAGCGCTCTTTAGAGCTTTTCATCTGCGTCCTTTACTCCCAGTGTTCTTTAGAGCCTTTCACCTGCGTCCTTGACTCCTAGCACTCTTTAGAGCCTTTCACCTGCGTCCTTTACTCCTAGCACTCTTTAGAGCTTTTCATCTGCGTCCTTTACTCCCAGCGTTCTTTAGAGCCTTTCACCTGCGTCCTTTACTCCTAGCGCTCTTTAGAGCCTTTCACGTGCATCCTTTACTCCCAGCGCTCTTTAGAGCCTTTCATCTGCGTCCTTTACTCCCAGCGCTCTTTAGAGCTTTTCATCTGCGTCCTTTACTCCCAGCGCTCTTTAGAGCCTTTCATCTGCGTCCTTTACTCCCAGTGTTCTTTAGAGCTTTTCATCTGCGTCCTTTACTCCCAGCGTTCTTTAGAGCTCTTCATCTACGTCCTTTACTCCCAGCGTTCTTTAGAGCTTTTCATCTGCGTCCTTTACTCCCAGCGTTCTTTAGAGCTTTTCATCTGCGTCCTTTACTCCCAGCGTTCTTTAGAGCCTTTCATCTGCGTCCTTTACTCCCAGCGCTCTTTAGAGCTTTTCATCTGCGTCCTTTACTTCCAGCGTTCTTTAGAGCTTTTCATCTGCGTACTTTACTCCTAGCGTTCTTTAGAGCTTTTCATCTGCGTCCTTTACTCCCAGTGTTCTTTAGAGCTTTTCATCTGCGTCCTTTACTCCCAGCGCTCTTTAGAGCCTTTCATCTGCGTCCTTTACTCCCAGTGTTCTTTAGAGCTTTTCATCTGCGTCCTCTACTCCCAGCGTTCTTTAGAGCTTTTCATCTGCGTCCTTTACTCCCAGCATTCTTTAGAGCTTTTCATCTACGTCCCTTACTCCCAGCGTTCTTTAGAGCTTTTCATCTGCGTCCTTTACTCCCAGCGTTCTTTAGAGCTCTTCATCTGCGTCCTTTACTCCCAGCGTTCTTTAGAGCCTTTCATCTGCGTCCTTTACTCCCAGCGCTCTTTAGAGCTTTTCATCTGCGTCCTTTACTTCCAGCGTTCTTTAGAGCTTTCCATCTGCGTCCTTTACTCTCAGCGTTCTTTAGAGCTTTTCATCTGCGTCCTTTACTCCCAGTGTTCTTTAGAGCTTTTCATCTGCGTCCTTTACTCCCAGCGCTCTTTAGAGCCTTTCATCTGCGTCCTTTACTCCCAGCGTTCTTTAGAGCTTTTCATCTGCGTCCTCTACTCCCAGCGTTCTTTAGAGCCTTTCATCTGCGTTACTCCCAGCGTTCTTTAGAGCTTTTCATCTCCGTCCTTTACTCTTAGCGCTCTTTAGAGCCTTTCATCTACGTCCTTTACTCCCAGCGTTCTTTAGAGCCTTTCATCTGCGTCCTTTACTCCCAGCGCTCTTTAGAGCTTTTCATCTGCGTCCTTTACTCCCAGCGTTCTTTAGAGCTTTTCATCTGCGTCCTTTACTCCCAGCGCTTTTTAGGGCCTTTCATCTGCGGCCCTTTATTCTTAGGCCTATCATATCATCAATTAATACATTTACTTATAATATT
>NC_061853.1:14495614-14498114 GCF_019202785.1 Penaeus chinensis | reverse complement strand
TCGCGTTTAAAATTGATTCTTGATTCAGTCTTCGCTTTTATCAACTTTTTGAGGGACAGTCACTGGACTGTGATCAGAATATGCACCTACACCCGGATATTGTCGGGAGTTTTTGATTGTATATCAAGATCTTGAACTAATCATAGTATAGTCGTCTGGGATGTATATTAAACCAGGTGTTTATGATGACCAGATTTTTCTCCCTACACCAATCTGTAAGTCTATCTCCACATTCCTTTTGTTCCCCCAGACTATGCGATCCAACAGTCTTCCCATCTCTTTTTGAGCCACCTTTAACATTGAAGTCACCTATGACAATCGTAATTTCGTTTGATTTACATGAAGAGAATAATTCATTAACAGAGTTGCAGAAGCTGTCGATTTTTTGGTCTTCACATCCGCAGTGGGAGCATATGCTACTAGGAAGTTTACATTTACAGGACTAGCTTTGATCTTGACTAGAAGCATGCAGTCGTTTTTGGGATGAGAACGGTAGAACGAATTTAGATTTGTTTTATTTAGGACCAGAGCTTCTCAATTTTTATGGTCTGTATATAAACATTGATTACCTAACGAACTAGTTCTCTGGGGAAGGATCATGGGTGAGCCGTCCCAGTGTAACGACCCAGCCAACTACATGATGTCAGTGTGAAACATGGCACTAAATAGTCTGTCAAACACCTTATTAGTGATAGCACAAAACACACACACACACACACACACACATATATGTATATATATATATATATATATATATATATACATATATATATAACATATATATATATATATATATATATATATAAACATATATTTATATACATATATATAAACACACATATATAACTATATATAGTTATATATATATATATATATATATATATATATATATATATATATATATATATATATATATTCATAACAGACACACATACATTTGAGGCCTCCAGGCCTCCCTTCTTCTACCCCTTCTTGCCCTTTATTCTATGGGACCTATACTATAGATCTATCCTCACTATACAAGCCTTTCTGTTCCCTATACTTTACCTCTGTCTGCCTTCATCCCTGATCTCTCCCTACTGAACTGCCGCTTAGATTTCACTTTTTACTTTCGTGTGGTATCAGAATTTTAATGTTTTGTTATGCGTGTTCCGTTTTAAATTTTTAGTCATTCTAGTTTTAGTAACACAAGGCCAATTTAGTTTTTTGTGTTCTTTTAGTTAACAATTATAAAAGTTTCGTGGCACATTTTTACTACTCTTACGCAGGGCATATTTGATGTATTTTATTATCCCTTTATTTTAAGCATGATGATTAGTATTGTCCAATTTTTGTGTTCATCTTTTAGCGATTTTACGGTATCTTTTTTGAAACACTCTCTTTTATTCTTATGTTATTTTTTAGTTTAAATCATTGGTGACACGTTCTATCGGCGCTAGAGCGGAGCTTGTAACGCGAATTACTTACATTTTTATATAGCGCCAGGGATCTTCCCCTTATCATAGTGTCAGAGTGCCTGATTACTTGGGGTTAAGTATATGCCTAAAGATCCGCGCTTGAGGCGGTGTGACCCCCGGTTACGTCTGTTAATTAATGTAGGACTAGGATTTAAGCTAGAATTGAGATTCTCTTATTAATCACATCCCACTCACCCCTTGACGTCGCTGCCATGTTTGGGTAAATCCCATCGAGTTGTGATTCATGATAAATAGTCGTAGAGCATTCAGTGCATGTGCGCCCATCACAGACTCGCAGATAGAGTGGGTTATTAATATTTTCCCAGCTCATTTCGCTTCATAAAGTACGGCAAATTAGGGTACAGAGACCCCCCGTCAATTGAAGTCTGTATGCGCAGCTTGACATGTTACCTCGGCAGAATTTTTTTCCCCCCGAGAAGAATCGTTCGCGAATTGTTCCGCGTCACCATTCATTAGTGCGTCATTCTGTCGCATATCATTAAATGTTAAATTTAATGTAGTATTTGAAATAAGTTTGTATTACTTCTATACACACTCTCACGCACTCCCGCGAGATTGGTTCAAGTAATTCCTTGCGGATGCCTTTGTCATTTCCCTTATTTACCCTCCTGTCTATCAGAGACGGTTAGCAGTTCAAGCTAGGTCTATGCGGACCGCTGTTACCGTCTCTCTCTCCTAATTTTTTTTCCTTAACTTTGTGAAAATAAAACACAAAATGAAAAAAAAAAAGAGAAGACGAAAATAACGAAAATTCAGCCATAAAAACTGCAAATTATATAAATAATCGGCTAGTGGCGCTTAACATCCCCTCTTCTCTGTTGTCTTTCTTTTCTCTTACTATCTTGGCCCTTATGTGTATAATCTTGTTCACGATATCTGTCATAGTACCGAAGGAGGCCCTGCTGCAGAAACGGTCACCTTTGGGCGCTGTAAAAATCGTCACCGGGAATTCGCCAGAAACCGTAAAAGACTAGGAGAATTATGCCCGTCGATCCAGTAAAGGACCAGGAACTCGCCAGAGC
>NC_061853.1:14468114-14475614 GCF_019202785.1 Penaeus chinensis | reverse complement strand
CGCCACGACTACCACTTACCTCCGCCTACTACGTGTCTGTTTCTCAGTAAAGCTGTTAAACAGATACTGAGACACACACACACACACATACACACACACACAAACACTCACATATATACGAGTCTCTCTCTCTCTCTCTCTCTCTCTCTCTCTCTCTCTCTCTCTCTCTCTCTCTCTCTCTCTATATATATATATATATATATATATATATATATATATATACATATATACATATATATGCACACACACACACACACACACACACACACACACACACACACACACACACACACACACGTATGTATACACACATACATGTACATATATAATGAAAAGCTGCCTCGGGCGAACCTCTCCTAAAACCTGGCATTGTCCTTCCCAAGTTCGCAGGCCTCAACCGCCGGGATCCCGAGTGCTGACTCTTGCTAAGTCTGTCTTTGCTTTGTTTTACTACAACGCCTTTTTGTGAAATAGTGTTTGGAAAAGGCAGCCCAGTTTTCCCTTGTTCGTAAACTGTCTACAAATAAACGGTTCTAACAGGTTCTAGTGCCGTCTGTTCTCGCAGCGAATTTACGACCTCATTCGCTCGGACCTGTCTTGCTCACATCCGTCCAGGTCATCAGAACTTTTTCTAAACTTTATGTAATTATGCTTGTAATCATATATGTATATATGTACATATATACATATTTATATATATCATATATATGTATACATATTATATATGTATGTATATAATAAAAAATTATATATATATTTACTTATCAAAGGTATCCCAATAATTTTAGTCATAGATCCTTCGCCAAATTTAAGGGATCTCATGCTGAATATGTCATATTTAGTACATATTTTTGAGAGAGAGGCAATATTTTAGCTTGTGATAATTAATGTGATACGCTGCCTCTGCAATGAAGTGCTGAATTCCACGCGTATTTGTAATACTCGACTTTCGGACCGAAAGGTAGAAACAGGCGCCCTGCTGCAACTTGCGCAGTTTGGAGAGGCCGCCTCCGGAGATCTCAGTTATCTCAGCTCGTGGGTCGATTCCTATTCTGCGAGCAGTCATGCTCCCGGAGTTCTTGAAGGCACAGAGACACTGTGATAATGGCAATTTCTCCTGTAAAACTACTATAGTATCAGAGTACCTGATTATAGTAAAGTGTAGTTGGAACCATATTTTAATTACAATCCAGGTAAATTCCACAGCAATTGAATTAAAATGTTAAAACTTCATTTAGAACTAGACTTCTGGCGAAGCAGTTGGTTTGTCGGCAAGTGACAGTTCCGTCCATCCAATCCCGAAAACGAAAGAAAGCGCTGTGGAGAGATATGTAAAATACTTTACTCTGGATAATATACTGAATTTAAAATGAGAAAGTCTTCGTACCTTGTTTGGAAGAAAAATAAACTGCACTCATCATCGATTTGGGTCATAACTAATCCACATTGAAAGTGGTTCATCTGATAAAAAGCTCCTTTATTTGAAATGTTCCGGTTATTCTAAATAAGGCCTACATCTGCATTTACATTATGAGCTGCAGAAGGCCGATGATTTCTCTGAATTATGATGCCCTGGTTGCATCTGTATTATCTGAACTATCATGTATATTTGTATTAGACTTTTTTCTCTTGGGTTATTTGATGATTATGAATAATTTGGACTTTCTCCTAAATCATGAATGTTTTCTAATAAAGTTTTACTGGTCACATAAATTCAAAAGTTTTAAAAAAGCTCCTTTAAGTAAATTGAACTTTTAAATCATTCATATTCAGTGATATGATTTATAGGAAAGATATCAATGTCATTAGGATTCACATAAAATCTTGAACATTATTGGAACAAATCTTCTTAAGTTTTCGTTGTAATCATTTAGCAATGTATATACTTTTATTAATTATGAAATACTTTAAACCTACAAAAGTTCTTTCTTTGGATTTGGATACTCCCTCAAGTCGATTATCCATTTTCTGCTTTTGTAAAGTGATGTTGGTATTGGAGCAGAACCGACGACAGGCTGTTGTTGGCAGCTGGCTTGGACGGACGTGCTTTGTGCTTCGGGAATAGAGCTGCTTTGCTTCGCCAGGGTTGGTTTGGTCGTTGCTTTCTGGTCCTCTCTCATTTTTATGATGAAGTTTGAAGTCATATTCCGTGTGACAAAAAGATATTGTGGTTAACAAGGCAAGCCAAAAGAGAACCTTTTTTGGATAAACCTTAGACTCGGGGTATTTGTCCTTCCCTCCACGCCTCCCTTGCATCTGTAAATAAAATTCCCTCCCAGATTTTAAAGAAAATTATAAGTATGCTTCGTTAGTCTTTTTAATGAGTATGAATTAGTGGGATTATAATTAAACTTTCCATTATGTGACCATGCTCTCGTTAAGAGAATAACAAAGATTAGATAAATTACTGCCTTTTTTTTCCAAGGGCTCGCGTCCCTTTGGGAAAATACTGAAACTCCCCTTGAGGGCGCGCCACCACTGGTTTAGATGTTCTTTAATTCTTATATATATGTTCTTGTTGTTTATCTTGCTATCAAAATTTCATCTTTGTCTCAAAATTTAATTTATCTTGTACAAAACAAAAATTATTTCAGAGATGTTAAATTTGGTAACAACCGTTTTGCAAGTTATGCAATCAGCACGGATAGGATGCGTAGACGATGCGTCTGTAATCCTTACTTTTGTCGCTGTTCTTTGCCGCCCAAGACCGGATTTAATTTAATGCAGAGGAAGAGCGTCAGGAGCTCCTCCGCACTTAACTCGCTCGCAATAGGTTTCTGCTTCAGACCCTTGAAGGTTTGCAGTCAAGAATTCCCTGAGGCTGAGGACATAAGACGTTAGTACCCCGGGGCCTCCTTGTGGACCCCACAAGGAAGACAGGGAGCAAAATAGCGACAGCAAGATCCGACCCCTTTCCTCCTGCGAAATGTCTCGTGCCGCCTCAGTGTAACAGCCCGAGGCAATCAGCTGATAGTTTGGAAAAAAAACGTAAAACGAAAAAGTCGTCCGATGAAAAAAAAACAGACACTTTGTACAAGACAGGAAGCTACCCAAAAACAAACCCGACAGAGCCGTATGATACATACCTTGTGATCAATTTTATTGTGGTAAAAGAGGACGTGTCAAAATCGCAACACTTTATTCCTTTAGTTACAGTTGCTGTTCAGCGAGCATCGAACCGCTCGTCAGCACAATACTTCCAGCCACTTGATGAAGCTGGCCATATACCAGACTGGAAACGAGTAAATGGGTTTCATGAAGGATTCACTGAACAGAAATAAAGAATAAAAGAAGCTGCATACATCACGACGGAGGAGAATATGAACACCCTCGGATACCCTGATGAGCATTGTGTCGGGCAGCTTCAAACTGCCTAGGGTCCGGCAACACAAATATGCGGGTAACGAGCGACTGCTCACTGATGTCACGGAATCTTCATCTCATGTCTGACACACACACACACACACACACACACACACACACACACACACACACACACACACACACACACACACACACACACACACACACACACACACACACACACACGCACACACACACACACACACACATAAACACACACACACACGCACACACACATATGTGTGTGTGTGATCGACAGGACAGCAAAGTGGAATTTCATGGGAGCGACTACGAAGTGACAATTTTTTAGTCAGTCAAACAACGCGGAATGGAAGATTGGATTTATTTATTTTTTACTATAAAAAAATATGCTAACATGAAACACACCAGAAAGCACAATGCGAGAAATATCCAGTAGTCGCGGAAGAGAAGGCCCTCAGACCTTCACTCAGTGTTGAAATGGATTGATTCTTGAGATTCCGAAGCGCAGCCGCAGCCGCGCGGCCAACGCGACCTCGCGCGGCTTCGCCCGGCCGCTCACGACGGCTCGCTGGAGGACGACAGGGCGGACAGGTCGTTAAAGACTTTATAATCAGGATATTAATTCAAATAAAATAACGAATGGAGGATGTCATACGCTCTCACAAGATACAAACATTCGACATGATTGATTAAATTCAACATGTTAACATTGCAAATAACTAAGTAATGTAATTTATATAATTGATTATATTGAAATGTCAGATTTCATTATCTGCCTAGTATGTAAAATAAGAATATGTAATTTGGACTTACTCCATTTGATCCTTATGGGGCCAATTCTATTTAAATTATGGCAGGTGATCGGCACGTAAGTCGACGCGTGGGACACGCGGTGCTGATCCTCCAGCCCCGGATTGCGGCATGTCACTGCGTGAGCCACAGCCGCTGTGACAAGCTGCGCCAACGACAGAACTTGCTTTAGGGTAAGGTAAGTGCTAAAGGCTCAATATACATGAATTGTACAATAATATAAGATGCAGCTTACGACATACATTTATAAAAAAAAGAAAAACTTCTGACCTATAGATTAAGGGGTCCCTTTTCATAAAGTATGAAAAGACGTTTCAGGTGACTATTTGAGTGCTGGCCAGCTTTGGAAATCGAAACTGGGGTCGGTTTCCTACGGAGATCCGAAAACACTGGTTCCATTGTCACTGATTCAGCCCGCATTGAGTTCCAGTATATTTCACACTGACTTTGTCTGTATATTAGTTTTCTCCACATTTAAGAATATAATGTCTGTTTATGCAGAGAGAGAGAGAGATAGATAGATATATAGATAGAGAGAGAGAGAGAGAGAGAGAGAGAGAGAGAGAGAGAGAGAGAGAGAGAGAGAGAGAGAGAGAGAGAGAGAGATAAATAGATAGATAGATAGATAGATAGATAGATAGATAAAGAGAGAGAGAGAGTTTAGTTTAAAGTTTAGTTTAAGTTTTAAGTTTAGTTTTGATTCCATTTATTACAATGGATATTCTTGGTGTGACATACTGTCTGTTTCATTTTGCTTCTAAACTACCCCCTGTGTGCAAGGAATGGCCGGGGTTACCATCCACTGGCGGCGAGGGATTCGAACGCAGGTCAGCAAGATTGCTAGACGAGAACGCTACCGCTGCACCACACAGCACACAAGAGAGAGAGAGAGAGAGAGAGAGAGAGAGAGAGAGAGAGAGAGAGAGAGAGAGAGAGAGAGAGAGAGAGAGAGAGAGAGAGAGAGAGAGAGAGAGAGAGAGAGAGAGAGAGAGAGAGAGAGAGCGAGAGAAAGACAAAGATAAATGGAGAGAGAGAGAGAGAGAGAGAGAGAGAGAGAGAGAGAGAGAGAGAGAGAGAGAGAGAGAGAGAGAGAGAGAGAGAGAGAGAGAGAGCGAGAGAGAGAGAGAGAGAGAGAGAGAGAGAGAGAGGGAGAGAGAGAGAGAGAGAGAGAGAGAGAGAATTTCTTCTGGATATCGAAAGGTCGCTGGCCATGAATCAATACAATATGATGTTCTCTCGGCATGCTATCGTCTTATTCCATTTTGTATTCATATTTTTACACGAATATTACCCAGGAGCCGGGCAGTGTAAGACGCATAATATGTATGAATGAGGATGGTAATGAAGATGATGGGGATGATAATGATCATAAAGGTATTGATAAAGACAATGGTTATGATGATGTTAATGATGATAATAATGATAATGGTAATAATAATATTAGTAATGATAATACTAATAATAGTAATAATATTAGTAATGATAATACTAATAATAGTAATAATATTAGTAATGATAATACTAATAAAAGTAATAATATTAGTAATGATGATGATGACAATGAAAATGATAAAAATAGCAACAACAATAACAATAAAGATAATAATAATGATAATAATAATAATAATTCTAACAGTAATGATGATAATGACATCAATGATTTTATTAATAATGATAATAGCAATGATGATAATGATAATGAGAATATCACCGCCACTCTCCATTTAAATGAACTTTCGAGGATGAGTATCTTTGAGAACCAAGTAAAGATGAGCATATCATTTTGAACGTCCCATCCCTCCTCCTCATTATCATTAATAGTTATTACTAGTTATCATAGTAATGGTATTACGGTTATGATTATCATAAGAATGATAAAAACAACAATGATAATGATAACAAGAGGACCATAATAATAATAACGAATCTTTATGAAATATTACTGATTATGATAATGATATAATGATGATAATAATAATCCCACCACTGTTCCTAATACCCCAGCTTTTCTAATCAAATTACTTAAGCACTTTTATCACTGCAGCGACTTTGTATTGAAACGAGAATCATTATCAAACTGTTGTCATTAGTATCATTACAGGGTTTTTTGTTGCATCCCGAAACTCCTAACACTTTGATACATTGTTCTATGTTGTATCATGGTCGCTAAGAAACAAATTATCTTTCTTAATTTTATTCTTACTTATCTTTTTATGAAGCAAAACATCGCAGAAGTTTCAAATAAAACAGAAAAAGTACCTGGCAACCCTGCAACTTATATCATTTATGCACACCATTCCTCTTCCTCAGTCAAAACATTCTTTTCTTATTACAAACATTGTTTTTCATGTGAAAGGTGGAAGTTGCATAAGGTTTTGAATATTATCTATCCACCACGGCCATTTACTTGTCTTATTGATTGAATTATATCAACAAATCTAGACACACAGCCCTTTTTGAGTTTATAAGGTTTCATCGTAGAGGTACAGAATGATTTTGAAGACCTTCATCCCATTCAATACTACCTTATATGACTCGGACATGTTGGAAATTGCCAACATGTCATAAAATGTTTCTATGCCAAGGCATAGAAACATTTTATGCACCTTTATAATATAAGAAACTTATGCAATTCATAATTAATAAGTTTAAAAATCCCTATCTAGCACTACATGAAATATATCTGAAAATATCGCTCTCAGATTGGCTGCATCAAAGTAGAGGCATACAAACTGATACAAACCAAAAGGATATTTCAACAGATTCCAATAATGTGCGCGTAAAGGGCAAAAGGTCTTACATTTGTCATGATAATGTAGCCACAGCGGTCGGAAAACTTCATTCTCGCGCAGTAAGTATTCGTGGTTCAACACAACGAGCCTTGGATTAGCATGGATTTACATTCCTCACAATATACATGCTAATAGTTAAGGCTTCAGATTTGGCTAGGAGCCGCGAAAGCATGCGGAGAAACGGGATGAACGATTAGTCGATAAAGAGAGAAACAGTGCAACACACACACACACACACACAAACACACACACACACACACACACACACACGCACTCACACTCGCACTCGCACACACACACACACACACACACACACACACACACACACACACACACACACACACACACACACACACACACACACACACACACACACACACACACACACACACACACACACACACACAAACACACACACACACACACAAACACACACACACACACACACGCACACGCACTCGCACTCGCACTCGCACACACACACACACACACACACACACACACACGCACACGCACACGCACACGCACACGCACACACACGCACATACACACA
>NC_061853.1:14460614-14463114 GCF_019202785.1 Penaeus chinensis | reverse complement strand
GGAAAAATTCCGAAAGCCTGGAAAAATGCAACAATTATTTTGATTCATAAAAAAGGGGACAGAAGGGATCTAAAAAACTACCGACCCATAAGTCTCCCTCCAGTTACTTACAATTGTTCACTAAAATCATCACAACTCGCATCTCTGATAGTCTGGATTCTAACCAGCCTAGAGAACAGGCAGGCTTCTGCAGTTGATTCTCAACAACAGGCCACATACACACGCTCACACAAATAAGAGAAAAAAATAAACGAATATAGGAAACCCCTGTGTATGGCATTCATTGATTACGAAAAGGCATTTGACTCTGTACAAATACCAGCAGTACTAGAAGCTATTCGAAGACAAGGAGTAGAGGAGGTATACTGTAAAATATTAGAAGATATATACGAAGATGGGACAGCAACCATCAAGCTCCATACAGAAACCAATAAAATCCCAATTAAGAAAGGTGTTAAACAGGGTGATACCATCTCATCAAAACTGTTTACAGCTTGCCTTGAGGAAATTTTCAAGAAGCTAGAATGGACCGGGAAGGGTATCAAAATCCAGGATGAATATCTGAACAATCTAAGATTTGCAGATGATATTGTTCTCTTCAGTGAATCTGCAAATGAAATGCAGCAACTAATAGATTATCTGAATAGAGAAAGCCTGAAAGTCGGACTTTGGATGAACAAGAAAAAGGCTAAGATCAATTTCAACAATAGAGTTCAATTCAAACAGATACATGTTCAAAGTGAAGTGCTAGAGATGGTAGACAAGTATATATACCTAGGGCAACTCGTACAGACAAACACATCTAGCGAAGAGGAAATTAAGCGATGCATCAGTCTAGGCTGGAGAGCCTTCGGCAAACACAGTAGCATACTAATAGGCTTCTTGCCATTATGTTTAAGAAGAAAAGTCTTTAACCAATGCATCCTCCCAGTTATGACCTATGGATCAGAAACATGGACTACAACCAAATTACTGGAGAGGAAACTAATAAGTGCCCAGAGAGGGATGGAGTGATTGATTGTGGGAATTAGTCTAAGAGATCGGATGAGGGAGACGTGGATCAGGGAACAGACAAAAGTGGAAGATATACTTGGGAGCATCAAAAAGAAAAATGACAATGGACAGGTCATATATGTCGGAGGACAACAGGACAACAGATGGACAAAGAAAGTAACAGATTGGATTATAGATAACATAAAGAGGCCAAGGCCCAGACCTATGACAAGATGGCGCGACAAAATAACAAAATTTGGGGGCCTTGACTGGAAGCAAAAAACGTAAGACAGACAAAGATGGAAAAGATTGGGAGAGGCCTATGTCCTGCAGTGGATTGACCCAGGCTGATGATGATGATATATATATATGTAAACGAAATGTTTTTGCTTTCACGATCGAGTCCAGATTTCATGGAAGTGGTCACGTGGCTCTGGAGGATCCCCTCCAGGCCGGGAACCTGTGATTAGAAGCAGTTACACTGATTTTTCCCATGCCGTACAAACTTTATCCATCACCACAGATGACACATTCATTAACTGATATCTATAGAAGCTTGCATTTTGCATTATGATTGCCAATATAGAAAATAAAATTCCCTGCGTAACACACATGTTTTGGCTTTTAAGTAATTTATTACATTTGAAAAAAATATACGCCCTTATTGGAGAGCATACGCCATAGATGCTTTCCAGTGATCAAGATTTAAGGCTATTCCATTCAGAAACAGGGATTGCATATTTCGAGGAGGAACGTCTGAAAATGTTCTAAGTTTGTATTTATTTGAATTAAATTTCAAGCCAAAATAATCTGCATATTCAACAACAATATAATAAAAATGATTGTATTGAGCCCCTTGAAGGAGTTACGAATATTGCGTCATCAGTATAGACAAACACAGTTACACATTTGCCTATTACGTAACATTCTTGCTTTGTCATGGTTATCTGGTTAATTAATGGATATAACACTCCACCTTTACCACTGAAAATGGACACTTTATCAGATGTAATCCCGTTCCAACAGACACTATACATGGAATTCATATACATATTTAGCAAGAGCCTGTTTACTAGGGAATATATCTAAGAGTTTATAATATTTGACTATATCAGACTCTTTGGAATAGGCCTACATACTATAGGTCCTTTAGACCTAGTATTGTAGTGTTTCTACAACCATAAAACTACGTTCTACTACTCTGTAGTAGAAAATAAAGACTTGTAGGCAAACTGATAAGTAAATGTTTTCAAAGCATCTCCACAAACATCTAATAGCTTGGCTAGGGGGCCCTTTGACGCAAAGGCCCTAAAAAGATCAGTATCATTATCTGGTTTTCTCCTGTCTCACAGTGGGCTTGATTGCATCATTCAATGCCCCACAACTGAAGCCATGTTTTACCATTATAAAGAACAATATAGATAGTAACACCCAGAATTTCTGTGTCTCTTTCAGGGTTTGTAGTGCCTTCTGGGAACCACTCAAATAATTTATCCAGATGGGCACT